>NW_012115655.1:2797600-2801961 GCF_000951035.1 Colobus angolensis palliatus
CTCCTGACCTCGTGATCCGCCCGTCTCGGCCTCCCAAAGTGCTGGGATTACAGGCTTGAGCCACCGCGCCCGGCCCTAAACATTTTCATAGACTAGAACTTCAGTTCCTTACGTTGGCGTTGCTCCACTATGGGTCTGTGAACTTCTGGGAATTCACAGATGGGATCTGCGAGAATTGCTTTTTCTTTCAAGAGGTTTGCTCATTACACAGGTTTGGGAGACACTACGCAAGAACTAGATGGGTGTGAGCCTTTTCCGCCCTGGTGCCATGGTTGCCAAGGTGCTGGGGACCCAGAGATCTGGGTTCTAGCCTTGGCCACTTGACCACTGGTGCCTCAGTTTCTCCATGTGAAAATTCACTCACTCTTTGCCACTTTGCAGCATCCTCTCTGTCAGGGCTGTGCTGGCTGCTGTGAGGGATAGGAGATGAACAAGGCCAAGCTGGTGAAGGTGCCAAGCATGGCACCCTCCTGTCTGACAATTCAAGGCAGAGGGGAGATAAAGGCTATGGGGGTCCAGCAGAGGAAGAGGTCACTTCTGCCTGCTGGGTACAGTGGGGCTTTGCAGCAGAACTGGCTTTGAGCTGGGCCTTGAGACGGTGCCACAGCAGGCGAGGAGTCCAGCCCTCTAGGCAGAGAGGATCGGTGAAGTGGGCTGGCTGCGATGAGCTTGTGCAGAGAGTCAGGGTGTGACGTACGTTTAGGGAACTGGACTTGTAGCCAAAGGACCTGAGAGATCATCTCGGCCAACTCTTTAGGATACAGGGGAATGTCAGGAGGCTGAATTGGCTCAAGGGCCTTCTCAATATCACACAGCCAGCTGGGGGCCCTGCCGAGAACAAGGAGGTAGGCGAGATGTTTTTCCATCTGGAGCTGAGCTCTCAGCCTCAGGAATGTTTCGGGGGGTCCAGCCCATGTTGGCAACCCCCTCTTCCACCACACACTCCACGAAGCCTAACACAGGCTCTGCAACCCACCGTCTCTCCTGCCCCCAAGGCTACTGAGGCTCACAGGCCCACAGACCTAGGGGGCATTTTCATCCAATTTTCACTCAAGGAAACAGCCACGTCCTGACGGAAGCCAAGTTGGAGGGAGGCCTTTAGCTTACCCTTCCCAGCCTCCTAGTTCTTGGGGGCTGGGGTGGGGCTCTAATAGCCTTCGGTTAACAGGGGCGGAAGCTTCCAGGCTTAGGCAGACAGCCTGCCTCCACCAAGCCCCAGGAGCCTTCTCTTCTTGGCTGTGGGGGACTCTCAGGTTGGGCCCACCCCTTTGGATCTAGAGAAAATTCTCCCCTCATACAAGCCTCTCAGGGCCCATATCTAGCCATCCTGTGTGGGCCGAGAGGGGCTCACTGTCCCAGGACTAACTGGATAGTGACCACCAGAATAAGGCTGGGCCCAAAATCTTGTGCCCGCTTCTCTCAGCCAAGACATGGAAAGAACAGGCTAGTGTGAGTGGCCATCACAGGTGCCAGTCAGGAGGGCTGTGAAGCCCAGATTTACCATCACTAGTCTGGGTTTGCTTGCTGCTGCCATGACCACCACCGACCACCACCATACCACCATTGTCACATTTCCATTTCTGCCACCATCACTGTTTCCATCTCTACCATCGCTGTCTTCATCTCAACCACCCTCTCTCTCTCCACTGTTATCACCACCTCCAACCCACCACCGACAACATCTCTATCACCCTCATCTCCACCTCAGCCATCACCCCCAGCTCCTCTGTCATCACTATGCACCACCACTGCCCCCTCCACCATAACCACTGCTTCCATCTTTACCACCATCACCAACTACCCCCACCAGTATCACTACCAGCATCTTCACCCAACAATTGCCATCTCTGCCATCATCACCACCTCCACCAGTATCACTACCTTCATGACAATTATCACCACCATTTCTACCACCACTGCCCCTCTTACCTCCCCTGACACGTCTAACCACTGCCAGCCCAGTACCCCACCTACCCCAACCTCTGTCCATTCGAATCCATCCACGCTACCTAAAACATAAAGAACTGCCATTTGGGCTAACCCTTCAACCTCTTTTCATTTGCCCAACCCCAGAAAGGCCAACTATAGACCCCAGTTCTCTAGTTTCTCTTTTGAGACTTCTCCTGGACGATGAAATGAAATGCCTTGCTCTTGAAGTTGAGGAAGATTATGTGTCTCTTGCCGTTTTTGATTTACCAGGCCCATCATTCTGTCCTAGAAGGAAATTGGATTACTTTGACAGAATGTGTTCTTTGGAAAGCAGTGCTGGTTATTACCTAATTCCTTATGACCTAGTGTTTGCAGATTGATTTTTTGACGACGTGTCCCAGTAGTTTTCTATTATAGCAGCTTGGTGGATGGGCCCAGCACTTTCAGAGGCATCTGCTTTCCCCCAGGTTTGGAAAGAGGCAGGGATCGGCTGCCTGGGTCTCTTGTCTCCAGGCCCCTCACCAGTTCTCCATGAATCCCCTCAGAGTGAGAGCTAGTGATTGGACTCCAATGTGGGCCAATTTCTTAAGTACCTAAGCATGTAAGTCATCAGGGCCTATGGATGGGAATACACAAGTTCTTTCCTTATTCCCCTGGCTTCCTGCCTGCTCATGATTCCACGTGGTGCCTCTTTCAGTTTTCAGATCACAGCTGACCTTTTTAGGCTAAGAAAAAATTAAAAGGCTCTGCTTTTTCAGTGTCGTTGCTTATAAGCTTTCTCTTCCCAGTGAAAAACGTGCCAGCAATGCCCTTATCCCCTTTCTTTGGCCCATTATAGTTAGCAAATGTTTTTCTCATTCTTTTGCCGCCTCATACAAGTTATATCCCATTTCTTTTCTGAACAAGTTTTCTGATTTTATCTCCACAGCCTTTTTTTTTTTTTTTTTTTTATATTTGCCTGTAGTTTTTTTTTTTTTTTTTTTTTTTATTTCTTTGTGTGTACCCCTCCTTTGGAACCTGGCTCTGATTTCCACTTTCTTTGGCTTGTCCGTTATCATTTTAGTTCTCCGGGAAGCTTTCTGCATAACTAACACGTAATCACTGGGTTCTTTTTAGCTGCTTTGTGCATCAGGATAGTTTCATTCTCTTCTCCTAATTTTGTTGCCTTATGTGGAAATGTCCAATTCTCCTTAGAGAGTGCCCTTGGTTCTTAAACTCTGTCTTTGTGTTTTTCGTCTTGAATCTCAAAGCCTGGTACAGAACGCTTTCAGGAAGGGCCAATATCTGGCTCTTGTTTGAGTTCCTGCTTTTCTTCCTTTCTCGCAGGTGGTGCTAGCTTTTCTCAGTGCTCCCTTCCATTCCCCAGTGTCTTTTTTTTTTTTGAGACAGAGTCTTGTTCTGTCACCCAGGCTGGAGTGCAGTGGCATGATCTCCACTCACTGCAACCTCTGCCTCCTGGGTTCGAGCAATTCTTTCTCTTGCCTCAGCCTCCCGAGTAGCTGGGACTACAGGCGCACGCCACCACGCCCAGCTAATTTTTTGTATTTTAGTAGAGATGAGATTTCACTGTATTGCCCAGGCTGGTGGTGAACTCCTAAGCTCAAGCAATTCACCTGCCTTGGCCTCCCAAAATGTTGAAATTACAAGCGTGAGCCACTGCACCCGGCCTAGATACTGCTTTAAGTGTTTCAATGTTTTGACTGATTTTATCCTTTTAACAATTCTGTGAGGTAGCTGTAATTATGATCCCCATTTCATAGATGAAGACATGGAAGCATAGGCTTAAGTTGCCTACCCAAGGTCACACAGCTAGAAAGTGGCTAAGCAGGGATTCAGACCCAGGCCAGGGGGCTTGGGAGGCTACACTTCCAACCACCTCACATGTGGCTTTTCATAGCCTTTCTTAGCCAATAGAATGACCACTGCTATTAATTAAGAGTGGGCCAAGAACACTTAATTCTTTGTCTCTAATGCTTACAACAAGCCTTGAAATAGAAGGTGCTACCCTAAATTTATAGATGAGAAAAGTGAGGTTCAGAGAGGCTGAGCACCTTGGCTGACTGAGATCACCCACATAAAAAGAAGTTGAGCCAGACCTTGCACTCAGATCTGTATGAATCAAAAGCCCCTGCCCCTTCCATATCACTACAGGATATTTTGCAACATGAGAAGAGAAATCACACAGCCACAGAATAGTCATCCCCCTAAAAATGCCTCTTTCCTGTAGAGATGAGTGTATGTGAGTGCAGCCTGGAGGGAGCATCTATGTACTCTATGGTGGGGGAAAGGGGGGCTAAGGGGTAACAGTGTGCTCTATGCAGTGCTGCAGAGAGACCATCTCCCCTCTATCAGCAGGGCTGATTGGGAAGCAGAGTGTCAGTTTGGGAGGGGAGTCTGGGGAAGCCATCCCTTTTGTTACTGGAACCTAGAAC
>NW_012115655.1:2811893-2812450 GCF_000951035.1 Colobus angolensis palliatus
GCCACCACGCCTGGCTACTTTTTTTGTGTTTTTAGTACAGACAGGGTTTCACCATGTTGGCCAGGATGGTCTCAATCTCCTGACCTCATGACCCACCCATCTTGGCCTCCCAAAGTGCTGGGATTACAGGAGATGATTTCAATCTCCTGCCCTTGTGATCCACCTGCCTCAGCCTCCTAAAGTGCTGGGATTACAGGTGTGAGCCACCACACCTGGCTGTCTTTTTCTTTTTTTAAATTTTGAGACAGGGTCTCAGTCTGTCACCCAGGGTAGAATGCAGTGGTGCTATCATAGCTCATTGTAGCCTTGAACTCCTGGGCTTAAGCCTCAGCCACCTCAGCCTCTGGAGTAGCTGGGACTATAGGCATGCACTACCATACCTGGCTAATTTGTAAATTTTTTGTAGAAGGGTCTCGCCATGTTGCCCAGACTGGAAGCATTGCTCTTTCTAGGGGTATATGTAAAAGTGCAAATTGCCCTTGGACCTAGCAACTTGGTGAAGAGGATGTATCAGTCATTCACACCTTCCTATGAATTAGTTTCTCAGCCAGGACAGT
>NW_012115655.1:2816010-2829403 GCF_000951035.1 Colobus angolensis palliatus
CTCGTGATCCGCCCGCCTCGGCCTCCCAAAGTGCTGGGATTACAGGCGTCAGCCACTGCGCCCGGCCCCCCAGTGTCTTTAGTTTGTGAGTAGCAAACCAAGTCAGGACCTGCTCCCCAAGGCCTCACAAAGCGGGCAACCAGAATGGGGAGGGGACCAGAAGCTGCATTTGGCTTTTGATGCCTGGAGTGTGGATGGGGTCACTTACCAGGAGTGTTTGGTTACCATAAGGGGCTCCTTCCATTCACAGACCCATTTGTTCATTCTCAGACTCCCTCATTCCCTCCAGAACCTCTGTGTTAGTCTGGGGTCCTGCCTGCGTGGGCTTACCGGGCACATGAACCTTCTTGAATGTTAGGTCAATAATGGTCTGGTGCAGTGCACCAGCGAGTAATACACACAGAAATCAGGTTAGCGACGTAGAAGGTGGCTAGTGTAAGGCATGTAGACAGTGGTGTGGGAGCAATGTGCTCTGCTGTTCTATTGCAGGAGGCTGCTACCTGAAAGCCATATTCCAGCAGGGTCTTTACATTTAGGAATGTGTTTGCCAGGAAGGATGATGTAGAGGAGCATTCCAGGCAGAACAGGATGTGCAAAGGCAGAGAGGGCCTTCTGGGACTTGCCATGTTGGGTAAACGGAGTCTCCAAACCCCATGAAAGCCTGTTGTCTTTCCAACCCTCCACTGGTCTGGATGGATCATGTCAAGATGGCTCTGGGAAGGGCCCTTTCAGTGCCTCCCCAGGGGCGCCCAGTGCTCCTAGAGCCACCTGCTGTCAGCTCCAAACTTGCCTGTTCAGTGAAGGCTTTCTCCATCCAGCCTGGCCAGTGCTGACTGGAGGCTCTGGACCTAGTCCGTTCCCTTCCCCCATGGCTATGACAATAGGAACTCTCTGAATCTTCCCTGGGCTCTGCCCCGTTCTCTCCGCCCCAAACATCCAGCTAAGCATTCCTCTACATGCTAGATTCAATTTCTTACGTCTAGAAAAATTAGAAAATACAGAGTAGTAAAAATGTTAAAATAGCTTCAAAAAGCATGCATATGCTGGGTGCGGTGGCTCATGCCTGTAATCCCAGCACTTTGGGAGGCCAAGGTGGGTGGGACACCTGAGGTTGGGAGTTCGAGACCAGCCTGACCAACATGGAGAAACCTCGTCTCTATTAAAAATACAAAATTAGCTGCATGTGGTGGCAGGCACCTATAGTCCCAGGTACTTGGGAGGTTGAGGCAGGAGAATCGCTTGAACCCGGGAGGCAGAGGTTGTGGTGAGCTGAGATGGCGCCACTACACTGCAGCCTGGGCAACAAGAGCGAAACTCCATCTCAAAAAAAATAAAAAACAAATTCATGCATAATCCCATCATTCAGAGTTAACCTTGTCGACATTTCGATGTATATCCTCCCAGATGTATCATTTCCTTTTACAAAATAGGCAGTTGGCACGGGCATTTTTTAGAAGTATATATACATCTAGCCCAAGATTCCAAACAGCTTCATAGTAGTCCACTGTGCAGCTGAACCATCACTTATTTAAACTTAGAAGCTTGATGAAGGGCACCGACTGAATGAACAAAAGTGAGGAAGGGCCTTTGTAGATTCCTCTTCTGCGTCTTCCATGTTCCTTTGGAGCCAGTGTTTGAACGTATAGAAAGTGCGCTGGTCAAGACGTGAGTTTGAATGCAGGCTTTCATCCGTGTGTGCGGGTCTCAGATCCATCCACACATCTTATTGAGCCTCATCCTGTGTGGCATTTTTGAGCATTAAACACAACTGACCACTCCCCCTTATTTACCTCCTTTCTTCCTCCGGCCTCAGACGACGTCCCCCAGCCCAGCACCTCTCCCATATTTCACCTTTTCTTCCTAGTTTCAGGAACTGGAAACTTTTCTCCTGACCAGCACTCATGTCAGCACCCTCCAGGCCTCTGTTCCCAGCTTCCTCTCTCCTCTTACCACCTTATCATATTCAGTTTGTTTCCTTTGGATGATCCATCTAGTTCCATAGATTTGAGAGCCAAACTCTCCCTGGCCCATCTCTCCTGAAATCTGCATCCACATAGTCAAGGGCCTAAAGAACATCTGCATCAGAAACTCAATGATGTGACTGGGCGCGGTGGCTCATGTCTGTAATTCCAGGAGGCAGGAGGATCACCTGAGGTCAGGAGTTCGAGACCAGCCTGGCCAGCATAGTGAAACCCCATCTCTACTAAAAATACAAAAAATTAGCTGGGTGTGGTGGCGGGCACCTGTAATCCCAGCTACTAGGGAGGCTGAGGCAGGAGAATTGCTTGAACCCAGGAGGCAGAAGTTGCAGTCAACCGAGATTGCACCACTGCACTTCAGCCTGGGTGATAGAGCAAGAGTCTGTCTAGAAAAAACAGAAAGAAACTCAGTGTTGCCACATCTGAGCTCACTTTTTCTTCCCCCAAACTACTTCCTCTTGGGGTCTCTGTCTCAGTGACTGCCTGTCACCTAAGGCAGCAGCCAGGATCCATCTTGAGTCTTGTTTTGACCCCCCGCCCCCACCTCCATATCCAGCCCCTTAAGCTGCCTTATTCCTGATGGTACCAGCACCTTCCTCCAGCCCTGCCCCACTCTGCTCCAACATCTGCTATAGCCAGGCCATGGTGCCCTCCTTCTGGGTGACACCTGCAGCCTTCTCAATGGTTCCCCACCTTTAGATTCTCCTACCATCCATCTACCAGGATACCTTTTTAAAAATTGAGGCATTACTTGAAAACAATAAGATGTACATATTTTAAGTATACAATTTGATGATATTTTGTTTTTTGTTTTTGAGATGGAGTCTCACTCTGTCACCCAGGCTGGAGTGCAGTGGTGCAATCTTAGATCACTGCAACCTCCCCCTCCCAGGTTCAAGTGATTCGTACCTCAGCCTCCTGAGTAGCTAGGATTACAGATGCCCGCCACCACCCCCGGCTAATTTTTGTATTTTTAGTAGAGACAGGGTTTTACCGTGTTGGCCAGGCTGGTCTTGAACTCCTAATCTCAGGTGATCTGGTCTCCCAAAGTGCTGGGATTACAGGTGTGAGCCACCGCGCTCAGCCTGATGAATTTTAATAAATATATTGCATCCATGTAGCCACCCCAATAAAGATAGAGAAAATTTCCATTGTCCATGAATGTTCCTTAGAATCATTTTCAATCAATCCCCTTTCCCATGGGCAATCTCTCCTCTGATCTCTTCCCTAGCTTAGTTTTGCCTCTTCTATGGAAATTCTCACAAATGGAATCATATAGTTTGCATTCTTTTGCTCAGCAAAATGCTTTTGAGATTCCTTCACGTTGTCACCACAATCACTTAAAAGTGAGTATTTATTTAAATCAGTCTCCTATTAAAACTTTTCGTTGGCTCCTGTTATCCAAATTCCTGGCCCCTGAATGATCTGGACTCATCTCACACATTGCCTACCCTTGAACTTTCACCTTTAGGAAGACTGAACCATTTGTTCACCTGCACAAACATAGCTTTTCATGGGTTGAGTCCTGCGGCTGGAATCCCTCAGCTCCTACACAGTTTGCCTGGTGCACTCCTACTCATCTGGCAGCATTCTGCTCACATGTAGATTGTGTGAGGCTTTCTCTGACCTGTTCCCACCCCCGGACAATGAGTCAGTCAGCTGCACTATAATGGACTGTGTCCACTATTCTTGACACCCTGGAACCCCTGCCCAGCATCGACTGAATGGATTCCTTTCTCGGTATGACTGCTGTGTCTTGCATGTCATTTATCATTGTGCCCACTGCACTGTATGTGTTTATGGACTTGTGTAACCCCTTAGCTATGCTCAGAGGGATAGAAAGATTCATTTTGTTTCCAGAAATTCTTCCCGTGGAAGACTGTCTTGCTGCCTACCGAAGAGCGTACCCAAGAAGTACTCCACTGTGCAACTGAACCATCAATCTTGTGCAATAAGAAGCAAGACAGGCCAGGCGTGGTGGCTCACACGTGTAATCCCAGGACTTTGGGAGGCCGAGGTGGGTGGATCACCTGAGGTCAGGAGTTTGAGACCACCCTGGCCAATATGACGAAACCCCATCTCCTCTACTAAAAATACAAAAATTAGCCGAGCGTGGTGGTGGGCTCCTGTAATTCCAGCTGCTCAGGAGGCAGAGGCAGGAGAATCTTTTGAATCTGGGAGGCAGAGGTTGCAGTGAGCCAAGATGGCACCATTACACTCCAGAGTGAGACTCTGCCTCAAAAAAAAAAAAAAAAAAGCAGCAGCAGCAAGACAGTCTTGTTGCCTACCTGAGAAGACTGCTGGAAATCTCCAGTCTTCTTCGCTAACATGACCCTGATCTTGTTCAGGCAACCATGTGCCTAGAGATAGCTTTGCCAATGATCAGTTGCGGAGTGGTGTAATTCCGACTAAGGAGATGTTAAGAGGACATCCTCTGGGAAAGCTTTTTCTTCCTGAAAAGAAGAAACGAGAAGCAAATGTTCCATGTTATGCCTTCCTCTTTCCTCTTGTTTGGGACACTATTGTGTGATGGTGTGATGTTTGGAGTTGTAGCAGCCAACTGGTCACCATGAGGCAGAGACGAAGAGGAGTACAGAAACATTGATCCAGAACCCTGGCATAAGTGAGGGTCTAAACATCCCTCCTTCCAACTTCCCGTTACGTGAGGTAATTAAATGACTTTACTGCTTAAGACACAACTAGTTGGATTTTCTGACATTTGCAGCTGAAGGACTCTTACTTGATATATTTTGTGAGTAAAGTTTTTATTTTGGGATAATTGTAGAAACTCTAAATCTTCATGAGATTGTGAAGCACTTGATGTCCAGATGATGGTGCAGACCCGCCTGGAGCTGTCCTCTCGAGTGGCCATATCATGTCCACTTAGAGTGCGCCTCAGGGAGTTTCTGCCTTCTCTCCTTGTTCTCAGTCTTTGGACCTCTCGACACTCCCTTAGGAAAAAGGAAAGGGCTTCCTCCTCTGGGCCTCTGAGTAAGGCTGTCAGTCAGTCCATTCCACGCAGCTTTCCCCCACTGGAGCTAGGGGGAGAAGGCTTCAGGTCCCAGATTATCTTCTTAACAACCCTTGAAAAAGGCATTGTTGCTCCATTTTGTAGAAAAACTCAGTCACACTAGTAAAAAACCTGATCAAGATCACACAGTCAATAACAGAGGAGCCCCACAACCTGGTCTTCCCAAAGTCACAGCCCTTATACCTCAATACCTGACCTCCCTTGGGATTAAATCATGTCAGTATCAAGCAGGTGGTGTGAACATTGCTTTGGATGGCGGCCATGAAAATGCCCCACTCAGATCTCCTACCGCTGGGAGTGTCATCGACCAAGGCCTCAGCTCCCAAGGCCATGTTTCCTATGGGCTTCCTCTCACCCAAGGCTGAGCACAGCAGGGGTGCTAAGACAGGACCAACCTTGGGAGATGCAGGGCTCCTCTGAGGACATCTTTAGCTCAAGGACTCCCAGTTGGTTTGACCAGAACTTTGCTAGAGCTATGCTGAGTCTGAGACTTTGCTCATCCAACCCTCCTTCCCTCTCTCTCTTCCTGGCAAGGGTCACACCTACAGCCTGGTCTCACAGTTCCCGCCTCTGCTGGCTCACTTCCCTTTTCCCTTCACAGATATTTTCCCCAATAAATCTCTTGCATATCTAATCTTGTCTTGGAATCTGGCTTCTTAGAGGACCTGAATTAATGTGCTTTGATTTTTAACCCTCCAAACTCAACCTGGCAACCTGTCTGTAAAGCACCTGGCACATACTAGGTTCTCTTCTCTTTTCCTCTCAGAGTGTGGGTGTTATGAGTGGCCAAGATGTGAGGCCATTTCTGTCTCCAGTGGGAGCAAGGCGGACTGCCCTGTGACCAGAAGAATATGCACATACCTGGAAACCTACGCATCCTGAGGTTCAGAGAGGCTGAGGGACTCACCCGAGGTCACACAGCTCATGCCTGAATGCCCACACAGATACACACACAGATGCATGGGATGGGGAGACAAAGTCAGGGTGGAGAGACAGGGTCAGGATGTAGTGTGGGGCAGGCAAAGGGCATGAGGAAAGCAGCCCCTTCCTGCCCCTCCCTGCTGACTTCCCAGGCTGGTCTGTATGTTTTGGTGTCATGGCAACTGGCTGTGGGGGCTGCATGTGGAAAGTGAAGCTTAACCTTAAGACACTGTGGGGAGCTAAATGGGCCTAAAAGATACCAGGTCTGTGATTTTCCAGCCTCCCAGCCTTGCTCCAGCCTGGAGATACTGCCAGCTCAGCCCAACTCCCAGTCATCAGGAAATGCCTTTCTCTACTTACTCTTACTGCCTATCCAGCCCATTGGGCTCACTTGCACGATTGTACTAACTCTGAGTCTGGAATCCTCTCTTCTCTTCTTGTTTGTCTAAATCCCCTCTCTCTCTCAGAGTTAAGTTCCAGTCCCACATTCTCCTGGAAGCCTTCCCCGATTTCCCCAGCCCATGGAGCTCTTTTCTTCCTCTGATCACAGCTAGCAGTCACTGCACTATCTGGAGCACTCACGTTATGGCATTTCAACTTTGTCCCCATGCAATTCAACAAGCTCCTAATGTGTGCTGGACATCGTGCTAAGTGCTGTATGTTCCTGTGGGTATCTTGGGGGCTAAATCTACTCTGGGCTCATGGCCGGGCGAGGTGGCTAATGCCTGTAATCCCAGCACTTTGGGAGGCTGAGGTGGATGGATCATGAGGTCAGGGGATCGAGACCATCCTGGCTAACACTGTGAAACCCCACTTCTACTAAAAATACAAAAAATTAGTGGTGGCGGACACCTGTAGTCCCAGCTACTTGGGAGGCTGAGGCAGGAGAATGGTGTGAACCTGGGAGGTGGAGCTTGCAGTGAGCCGAGATCGCACCACTGCACTCCAGCCTGGGTGACAGAGTGAGACTCTGTCTAAAAAAAAAAAAAAAAAAATCCACTCTAGGCTCGTTAGACTTCAAACAGGGAGCAGCTGACCGTCTAGCATTTATGGACCATTTATGACCAGGAGAGGCTCCTATCAGCTCTCAAACTAGGCAAGACAGAGGGTGCAGGTGGCAACTTGTTAGAATCTTGGTCTCAGAGTCCAGACAGGCCACTGTCTGCGTCTTGTTTTTCTAAGCTACAAAAGGGGGATGACAGTACCTACCTCACAGGCTTGTTCTAAGGACAAATGATATGATGAGATAATATATGTAAAGTAACAAACACAGTAATTGATGTGCTAGTTGTTTGCTGTATCCATGCCCGCGGCCTCTGCCGCCACCCCATAGCCCCTGAGTCTACCTGAATACAAACACTGTGCTCCCTTTGAGGCCATTCAAAGCACTCCCTGTCTTGGATTGTAGAATTAAATAGGAAGAGGTTTGCCCTCCAGAAGCTCACCATCGGGTACTTCTCATGTTTGCTCTCACTGAATCCTCTGCCAACTCTGGGACAGGAAATAGTATTCCTGTGTCATAGATGACAGAGCTGGGGCTCAGGGAGGTCGAGTCAGACTCAGGCCTGAGACGGATGATAAGCCCTAAGCAAACAGGCATCCATTGGGTGAGAACACTTTTATACTGTGCAGGTGTCAGTTCTGCCCAAAGAATTCTTTTTTTTTTTTTTTTTAGATGGAGTCTCAGCTCGCTGCAAGCTCCACCTCCTGGGCTCACGCCATTCTCCTGCCTCAGCCTCCCGAGTAGCCGGGACTACAGGCGCCCGCCACCACGCGCGGCTAATCTTTTTTTGTATTTTTTAGTAGCGACTGGGTTTCACAGTGTTAGCCAGGATGGTCTCAACCTCCTGACCTTGTGATCTGCCCGCCTCAGCCTCCCAAAATGCTGGGATTACAGGCGTGAGCCACCGAACCTGGCCCCAAAGAATTCTTTAAATTCAAAAAGTAATGCCAGGCAAAATCACAACAGGGTTTTTGGGACAGGGCGGGAGAGAGATTTAACAAGACCATTCTAAAACGAATCTGGAAGAGTAACTGTGTCGGAATAACCAAAAAATATTTGAAAAAGAAGTACAATGAGGGGAGACTTCCCCTATCAGATATCAAAACACTACCAAGCTGTACTCATTAAAATGGTGTGCCGGCCTGAGACAAGACAGATGGATCAATGTCACTGAACAGAGAGCTGAAAAAGGGGTTCTGTATTAAGAGGAATTCAGTATGTAATAAAGCAGCATTTAAAAGCAGCAGAAAAAACTTTCAGTTATCAGATGAATAAATTCTGAGGATCTAATGTATAGCATGGTGACTATAGTTAATAATACTATCTGGTATACTGGAAATTTGCTAGGGAAATAGATTTTTTTTTTTTTTTTTTTTTTAGATGGAGTCTTTCTCTGTCACCCAAGCTGGAGTACAGTGGCATGATCTTGGCTCACTGTAGCCTCCGGTTTCCAAGTTCAAGTGATTCTCCTGCCTTACCCTCCTGAGTAGCTGGGACTACAGTTGCATGCCACCATGCTTGGCTAATTTTTGTATTTTTAATTGAGATAGGGTTTCACCATGTTGGCCAGGCTGGTCTCAAACTCCTGACCTCACGTGATCTGCCCGCCTCAGCCTCCCAAAGTGCTGGGATTATAGGAGTGAGCAACCATTCCTGGCCCAGAAAATAGATCTTAAGTGTTCTCACCACACACACACACAAAGGTAACTATGGGATGAATGTGTTAATTAGCTTGATTGTGGTAATCAATTCACAATGTAATGTACATCAAATCATCACACTGTAGACCTTGAATATATACAATTTTTATTTGTCAATTAGACCTCAGTAAAACTAGAAAAAAGCAATACGGAAAAGAGGGATTCTTCAGCAAGTATTGTAGAGACAATTGGCTATCCTTGTGGAAAAAAACCATAAAGTTAGATTCCTGCTTCACACCATTCACTAAAATAAATTCCAGATGGATTAGAGAGCTCATTGTAAAAAAAAAAACAAAGCTATAAAACTATTAAAAGAAAATATGGCAGAATTTGTTTATAACCTTGGGGTAGGAAAGGCTTTCTTTAGCAAGACATAAAACACAGAAACCATAAAGGAAAAGATTGCTAAATTTGATTATGTCCAAATTCAAAACTGCTGTATAACAAAAGACACTGTAAATACTGTTGTTAAAAGACAAGTGACAGACTGGAAGAAGGTACCTAGAACATATGCAACAGAAAAAGATTAATATTTAGGATCTGTAATGAATTCCTACAGTAACAAGCAAAAGATAAACAACCCCAAAGAAAAAATGGGTGCTGGGAACAGATAGTTCACCTAAGAGGAACTGCAAATAGTCAATAAACATATGAAAATGTGCCCAGCCTCACTAGTAATCAAAGAAATGCAAGTAAAAATAACGCCAAGTTAAGGGTTTTCACCTGTCGGATTTGCAAAATTTAAGAGATTTGCGCCGGGCGCGGTGGCTCACACCTGAAATCCCAGCACTTTGGGAGGCAGAGGCAGAAGCAGAAGGATCACAAGGTCAGGAGATCGAGACCATCTTGGCTAACACATGGTGAAACTCTGTCTCTACTAAAAATACAAAAAAATTAGCCGGGCGTGGTGGCAGGCACCTGTAGTCCCAGCTACCCAGGAGGCTGAGGCAGGAGAATGGCATGAACCTGGAGGCGGAGCTTGCAATGAGCTGAGATTGTGCCACTGCACTCCAGCCTGGGAGACAGAGCGAGACTCCATCTCAAAAAATAAATAAATAAATAAAATAAATGAGATTTGCAATGGCCACTGTTGGGAAGAATCTAAGGGCAATGAATACTTTCGTCACCATTGGTAAGAATGGAAATTGTCCTGGCATTTGCAGAGTGTGATTTGGCAGTACCCACTAAAATGGAAAACACCCAAACTCTTCATAAGAGCAATTCCAAGTCTCTGCTGGGAGAAATGCTCCAAGTGTACAATAGGCCACATTCACTTGGGGTCGTGGCGGTGGTGATGGAAATGTGAACAATCAGAAACAACTGAAATGTTCCTCGGTAGAGAAAGGGCTAAATACATCTTTTTTCTCGTTGTTGTCTTTTGAGACAAAATCTCACTCTGTCACCCAGGCTGGAGTGCAATGGCGCGATCTCGGCTCACGGCAATCTCTGCCTCCTGGGTTCAAGCGATTCTCCTGCCTCAACCTCCCGAGTAGTTGGGACTATAGGCACGTGCCACCACACCTGGCTAATTTTTGCATTTTTGGTAGAGACAGGGTTTCACTATGTTGGCCAGGCTGGTCTCGAACTCCTGACCTTAGGTGATCCTCCCGCCTCGGCCTCCCAGAGTGCTGGTGTGAGCCACCACACCCAGCTCTAAATACATCTTTGAATGTGTACACTAGTAATGATTTTCTGGGGACCAAGCAAATGAGAGAGACCTTTACATCCTGAAATGAAAAGGTCTCATTATAGGAGGAAAACAGGTCACAAAACAATATGGCTCTGTTTGTATAAACATGGATGCACACTTCACAAGTGTACATGAGAAAAGATACTCTGGAAGGTACCAACCAAACTGACATTCCCTAGGGAGGTGAGTGGGGTTGTGTGGGAGCCAAGGGGGGCTTTAGTTGAACTATTCAATTTTTTTTGAACTATTTAATTTTTTGACAGTGAGTATGTATGTGTGTTTTACTCAAGTAGTAATAGTAATGCATAATGTATTTAAAATAACTTGAAAGACCAGCTGTCACTCAATGCCTGGCAGCTTTATGCCTCTGCTTCTCAAGCCCTGCTCACTGCCGGTGCCCTGGACTTGTTACCTAGATCCTGTGCCTGGTTCCTGATTGTCCATATCCCTGACCCCTCACCACTTCCACCATACTAGGCTCTTAGTCTGGGTTCTTGGCTTGTGCTATGTGACCTTCTTGATTCCTGGTGTCTATCACAGGCCAGGAATAAGGGAGAATTGGACATGGTCAGAGTCCCAGGAGAGTACATGGTCCAGCAAAAGAAGAACCTCAGAGGACTGGCACAGTGGCTTACGTCTGTAATCCCAGCACTTTGGGAGGCCAAGGCAAGTGGATCAACTTGGGTCAGGAGTTCGAGACCAGCCTGGCCAACATGGTGAAGCCCCATCTCTACTAAAAATAAAAAATTAGCCGGGTATGGTGGCACACGCCTGTAGTCCCAGCTACTCGGAAGGCTGAGGCATGAGAATTGTTTGAACGTGGGAGGCAGAGGTTGCAGTGAGCTAAGATTGCACCACTGCACTCCAGCCTGAGCAACAGAGCAAGACTCCATCTCAATAAACAAACAAACAAACAAACTTCAGAAAAGATGTGGTTGGAAAATGCAAGGAAGGCTTCCAAGAGGAGGTGACGTTTGAGCTGGGACTTGAAAACAGGATAATTTTAATCCTAAACCCCACCTCAATTATGTTAAAAACTACATAACACCATCACAGAAATTTGGAATAATGGAGAGAAAAAACTTCACCCAAAATTTCACTGCCCTAACCCAATAACTTTGGTAAATTCCCTTCAATTCTTTGTCTGCAAGACACTTATCATTTAAGTATGCAATCCAAATAATACATTTTATTTATATATATATATAAATACATACACACACACACACACACATATGCACACACACACTTTTTTTTTTTTTTTTCTTCAAGAGACAGGGTTTTGCTATGTTGCCCAGGCTGGATTTGAACTTCTGAGCTCAAGTGATCCTCCTGCCTCAGGCTCCTCAGCTGGGATTACGGGTGTGCTCTGCTGTGCCTGGGTGATTGTTGTTGTTTAGTATAACATCATATGACAGCCCCTTTTTACATTACTAAGTGATATTTATCATCATCAACTGTTAATGACTATGCAATTTGCCATACAGTGAGTGTGCTTCTGATTTAATTACCTATTCCCCTATTGTTGGCTGTTTAGGTTGTTTCTTATTACTAATGCTGCAATGAACATCCTTGAGCATGTAGGTTTTTTTTGTTTTTTTTTTCTTTTAGGTTATTTCCTTGGAACAAATAAATTCTCAGAAGTGGAAATAGTGGGTCAAAATTTATGAACACTTTTATGGCCCTTGAAACATGTTGCCAAATTGCTTCTAAAAGTAGTTTCAGAATACACTGAGGGCTTTGTTAGGCAAATATGAGAGGTATAGAAATTGAATGGAGGTCCCAATTCCAGGAAACAGCATGTATAAAGGTGCATTGACCAGGACAGACTTCTGCAATTTATCCTTTGAATACCATGACATGGCCAAGATACAGAATTTTATGGCAGAGTCTCCTGGTTGGCAAACTAAGAAGCCATTCACAGTCTCCTTCTTTCATGTTATTTTCCCACCATAGAAGGTAAAAGCCAGATAATCTTTTGCCCAGCTTCTTTTGCAGCTAAAAGTGACCATGTGACTCCATTTTAGACTTGTGGAAGGATTCTTTCCTTCCTTTCAGGTTTTAAACCGGTTTATTAAATCTTTCAACTAGGAAGTTGAAGGTTTTTAATATCTCAATTAAAGGGGAAAATGTCATTGATGCCATCTCTCTTTCTTCCTCCTCCCCTGAATGCAGATGTGATGCCTGGAGCTGTGGCAGCCACATGAAGCCTATAAGGTTGGACAAGCATTAGCACAAAAAGCCAACACAGGAGGGTGGCAGAAAGGAGACAGAAAGAACCTGGTGTCTTGATATCACCATTTGAGTGGCTGAATCAATACCACCAACCTCTAACTTTTTCTTACGTGGGAGAAGTATTTAATTATTTGATAATCATTATTTGATAATTAGGGTGGGTAATTATCCTCCTTATTTGATTAAACTCTTGTTAGTCAGATTTTCTGTTACTTGCAGTCAAATGCTTCCTAACAGATGCAAGGCTCCACCACCCTGCCCTGTCTCTCTCAAAAAGCACCTGGGATTCAGATTCCTGTCCTGATAGAGTTTAAGTTGTCTCTCGGAACTGGTGACTTGGATCTCTGCGGCTTGGGACATTTACTACCTGCCCACATGTAGTGTGGGTGGAATCCTCTTTCTGATGCTGGATGCTCCCAACAGTCCTCAGAGTCTGAGACCTGCTTCTATAGTCCCTGAGCCTTGTTTGTTTTTTCAAGAGCAGCCACCAGGCCAGGACCTTGTGTTCAAGATACGCTGTTGCTGGCTCCCTGTGAGGTCTCAAGAGAATTTTGAGCCAAGAGTGCTGGATTCATTTCTGGCTCTTTCCTTTACCAGTTGTACGTTGTATGGTCTTTTTTTTTTTTGAGATGGAGTCTCGCTCTGTCACCCAGGCTAGAGTGTAGTGGCGCAATCTCTGCTCACTGCAACCTCTACCTCCCGGGTTTAAGCAATTCTCCTGCCTCAGCCTCCCAAGTAGCTGGGATTATAGGCACGTGCCACTACGCCTGGCTAATTTTTGTATTTTTAGTAGAGACAGGGTTTCACCATGTTGGTCAGGCAGGTCTCGAACTC
>NW_012115655.1:2830093-2889032 GCF_000951035.1 Colobus angolensis palliatus
AGTGGCTCATGCCTGTAATCTTAGCACTTTGGGAGGCCAAGGCAGGCGGATCACAAGGTCAGGAGTTTGAGACCAGCCTGGTCAACATGGTGAAACCCCGTCTCTACTAAAAATACAAAAAAATTAGCTGGACGTGGTGTCGCATGCCTCTAATCCCAGTTACTCAGGAGGCTGAGGCAGGAGAATTGCTTGAACCCGGAGGATGGAGGTTGCAGTGAGCTGAGATTGCACCACTGCACTCCAGCACGGGCGACAGAGTGAGACTCCGTCTCAAAAATAAATAAATAGAGCCCATCATGTAGTGGAACTGGGGATAGACTAGTGTGTGGAGCCTTTGTCGAGGTGCCTTCCAGTAGCATGTGGCCTCCTCTGTAGACACCTGATGCTGGGAGTGATGAGGTTCTGCCCCGCTCGGAATAGAAATTGCAGCCGGGGGTGGTCCCTGGGCGGGCGACTGTAGGGTACACCGGGGCTGGGTTTAGCACATTCTGAAACAGGCTCCCAGGGGAAAGAAGGAACTTCTTCTTCCAGGCTCTGGGGCCTGCAGGGCTTGCTGAGACCTTGTTACTGTTCCTAAGCCCCTGGAGGTAGAGCCAGACCTCCCCTGCATCCCTCCAAGTAGCCAGAGTCAAGGTCAACCTGCTCGCTTCCCTCCCACAAAGTCTGCAGTGTGGGGGCAGATGGTGGGGGTGGGAACCAGCCCTGGTCTCTCCTGCACATTTCCAGCTGACAACTTGAGTACATTACCCAAGCCAAAATTAGGACATGGTTCTGTCAAAGGATTCTTTCCACGGCTGAATATATTTATTTGAAAGTTCTTATCAAGGAATAAAAATGAAATCTGCCAGAAGTTTAATGAATCACCTTAAATCGAAGGAACACAAATATGGGCAAACAGGGTCATCTCAGACAAGCTGAATGATGTCAGGAGAAACCTCCTTCTCCACAGCTGAGAGGTAGAAGTCTTAGGCCCAGGGGCAGAAGGAGAGGGGTAGAAGGGGGTGGGCCCTGGGCAGATGTTACTTGCCTTGAACAAATTATCCAAAACTAGCAGCTTTTTAACAATTTTTGAAGGGATTGTAGAGGCCTGTTGTTTAATGAAACCAGAATGAAAAGATGTAAATGGATACAGTGTGAAAGTAAGTCCGGGAGGCTGGGCGTGATGGCTCAGGCCTGTAATCCCAGCACTTTGGGAGGCCAAGGCGAGTGGAATCCCTGAGGTCAGGAGTTCAAGACTAGCCTGGCCAACATGGTGAAACCAGGTCTCTACTAAAAATACAAAAATTAGCTGGGCATGGTGGTGTGCGCCTGTAATCCCAGCTACTCAGGAGGCTGAGGCAGGAGAATTGCTTGAACCCGGGAGGTGGAGGTTGCAGTGAGCCGAGATTGCCCCATTGCATTCCAGCCTGGGCAGCAAGAGGGAAACTGTCTCAAAATAAAAAATAAAAAAAAAAAAAGAAAGAAAGAAAGAAAACAAAAAAGAAAGAAAAAGAAAGAAAGAAAGTTTAAGTCTGGGGGCCACAGAGAGCTGGTGGTGGGAGGGTCGTACTGTTATTTTAGCCACTCACGCCTGCCTCCAGTTTACTGGCAGAGCAGGTCCTGCACCCACCCTGACCCCAGATTTACCTGTGTAATTATCCAGCTCTGCACTGGGGGAACGCCAGGTTCCTACCCTGAACAATTTTCATGTCCCTTCCATAGCCACCTGCAGCCTAAGGCAGGGAAGGAAAGGAGAGAGCGGTGTGAGGCCCGGGAGGAGCCCTCTTGTCAGCAGTACAGCAAGCTTATTCTAAGGGTGTTTCCACCAGCCTAGGATAAGGTCGGAACTCCCTGTAAGCCTGCTCATCATTGCACTGCTTTAGGGGACATGTACCCGCAGTCCCCTCACTCACCTGTGTTTGGATGCCTTCTGGTTCTGACTTGGCCCCTGCAGGCCTCCAGGGAAGAGCTCATATGAGGACTGCTTGTCCCCTGAGACCAGGAGAAGACAAGGAGCCCTGGTTGCACACGCTTGTTCTGCATCTTCCTCTGTGATCTCAATCAAGGTATGTAGTCTCACTGAGCATCAGTGTCCTCTTCTGTAACAGGGACCTAGTGATTTCTACCCTTTAGGCCAGATCATACATGCCGAGCCCCGATTTCTTTGTCTGGCACACAGTAGGCCATTGATAAGTAGTGACTATTAGTATGTAAAAACCATTAGGGCACATAAAAGTATAAGGGCTAAGAACAGTAATAATAATAATTATGGCAATTATCCTGCCTTCCTCTTTCCCGCAGGCAGAAGGAAGCCAGAAGGGAGGATGCTGCTGTCCTTCCAGCCTCATGACTGGCTTCTCGTAGAGCGATTATTGTTGTTCTTGGGCAGATGGGCTCTGACTAATTTCCACAGCCACTTTCCTCTTGCATAGCACCATTCACACCTAGGAGACGGCTTGACCTTCTTCTCAGCTGGGTAGGGTGCCTCTTCTGCTCCTCATAATACTCAGGCCCCGGAGGCCACCACCTGGAGCTACTAGGGGTGACCCATCCCAGCCGCCCTAGTTCCAACAGCCCCGTGAGGTGTCAGCTGCCCTGGTCCAAACAGCCCCGTGAGGTCTTAGCTGCCTTAGTCCCAGCAGCCCCTTGAGTGATCCCTTCTTGTCCCTCCCCTGCCCTGCTTAGCTAAGGGAGGACTGAGCTGCTGTGAGCCCAAGAAAGATGCTCATTGGCATCACACTTCAGCACTGACAGCAAGGCTGAGCACGCTCAGAGGGAAGGCAGAGAAGGCCTTTGCCTCTTGCTCATGGCCTGCTGTCTCTGCAGGCCCAGGCTGCATGGGCAGGACTGTGGCTACGTGTCTGCAGCCTGGCTTAGCCTCTCAGCCGACCCTGTCTCTCCTCCCCCACCTTCTCCAGCCTGTTGAGGGTAGGGAGTGAGGAAGGGATCTTAATTTCTCCTGCTTCTAATCAGCACCGCTGGGAGCACCAGCACACAGGGGCAGGAGGAGGTGAAAGGCCACGGGCCTAATCTACAAGCCACCGAGTCACCAGCGCCCAGCTTCCCTCCTCACAAGCCATGGAGCAAACAAATTATTTTTGTTGTTCCTGAGAAATCTGCAAGTACTTACCCATGTAATTAGCATCTGTGCCTCATGCCGGCAGTTCAGGCAAAAAGGCCACGGCTACCCGGTGCCAGGCCGCCTGTAATCAAAACCAAAGCGGTGGCCAGGGTGCTCTCTGGCAAAGACGATGTCAAACTCAATCTGGCCCTCACCTGGGACAGCTTCCCTGGGAGCCCTATGCACGTTGAGGCCTCGGTAGCTCTGAAATAAATGCAGCAAGGGGCTGGGAGGCAGGGGTAACCCAGCCTTCCCACAAGTAGCTCTGGCACTTCAAAGCTGGGACAGAAGGAGGGCCTGAGGCCTGACGTACTAATGCAAAAGCCTTGGGCCCAGGGATCTGCATTTTATGCTGCATCCCAAGTGGCTCTGATGCACATCCAACACTTGGGAAACACAGGATGCTGTCCAGGATCCCCTGAGTCAGTCTAGTAGTAATAGCGATGAGCACTGTTTCCAAATGCCTACAAGGTGCAGGGGCTTTCTCTGTTAATACATTCTTGCATCCTCCCTTTGAGAAAAGGTGTGAATATACCTTCATATAGATGAGGAAGCTCAAGCTCAAGAGAATAAATACTTGCCTAAAGACACAGTGGCAGGATGGAGAGTCAAACTGAGGTGTACCTGCCTGCAAACCTTGTTCTGGACCCTTCTGCAGAGTTAGGTCCTGCTTAGAGCTGCTGTCATGCAATGCGGAGGTGAAGCGGAGTCCCCGACATTGCTCATGGACTGGCAGCTCCCTCAGTGAGAGAGCACAGGGAGGGAACCACACAGAAAGCTCTGGTGTGCCTTGTTCCCGCCTAAGGGGCAAGTTGTTCTCAGCCTCCTGCTCAAAGCAGGGAATAACAAGCATCTGCCTTTATTCCGTGGGCACAGAATGTGGCACCCCTATCAGGAGCAGGAAGAACAGGCCAGAAACTGGCAAATGGCACACAAGGTGCTAGGACTGGGACGGAGTGCAGGAGCTCAGCATGGAGCCCGCAGGGGAGGTACTCCTCATGACAGCAGGCAGCTGGCACGTGCAGACAGAATGGCCGCTGGAGGCTCTCCGTAATATGCTGGGCAGAGGTTGTACTTAAGTGAACCCCCAGTGAGTCCCCTTGGAGACTAAGGGCCAAAGCTGAACTCAGGAGCAGCCAGCATGGAGCCGGAGTGGGGAAGCCGCGGCAAGAAGCAGTGGCGTTTGGACGGACAATGTAAGAAGTTGACTCTAGCTTGGATAGTGCAGAGACTGGGTTTTCATCAGTTCCTCAGTGAAGAGGAAATTCGAAATTAATATCAAAATCCCACTGAGTAGCGTCCATAGTTTCCATATGTAATCATGCTTGGCTTAGCCAGGTAGTAAAATGTTTATGATTTTCTTTCCAAGGTAGAGTTTAGTCATTCTCAACGAACCATTTAGTTGGCTTCATAAGGTCCTGAATTAAAGAACCCCTCTAGGTGATGTTATAGATGGGCAGATACCTGGGCGAGGTGGACCCTCACTGGCTGTTGAAGTCAAGGCGGGGGGCCCAGATTGGGCAAATCCAGGGAAGAAGCCGTCCTCCCAGACAGCTGCTTGGACGAGGCCAGGGCGCCACACGCTACGTGAAGCACTGGTTCGGGGAGAAATGGTCTGTCTTAGGTCTAGGTCTGTTTTAAGGATCTCCCGTGGCATTTGTGATTCACGTACAGAAATTCAAATGGTATGCCCCACCCCCAACACAAGCTGTCAGTAAACCGAGGCATCGCTACACTGCCAGCTAATGACTGCAGGCTGAGGCAGGTGGCTAGGTGCGTTCACCGCAAGCTCGAAACACTGGCACTGGTTCTTCCTGCTACATCCTGGAAAGGGGGAGAATGAGGCAGCCTCCTGCCCGTGGCCCTGATCTTTAGCTTGCTCTACACTGGAAACATGGAGATGGATTTAGAGACCCAGCTGCACAGTCCCTCACCAGCTGCTGGGAGCCACAGGCAAGTGAGGGCAGCTGGGCAGGCTGAGGGCCTGGGGATCCCATCGTGTGCCTATACACACATGCACACACACTCTTAAGCACACATATACACACACACTCTATTTTGTTTTTTTTTTTTTTTGACATGGAGTTTTGCCCTTTTGCCCAGGCTGGAGTGTGACGGCACGAACTCAGCTCACTGCAACCTCTGCTTCCCGGGTTCAAGCGATTCTGCTGCCTGAGCCTCCCGAGTAGCTGGGATTACAGGCATGCGCCACCATACCCAGCTGATTTTGTATTTTTAGTAGAGACGGGCTTTCTCCGTGTTGGCCAGGCTGGTCTCAAACTTCTGACCTCAAGTGATTCACCCGCCTCGGCCTCTGTAAGTGCTGGGATTACCGGCGTGAGCCACCATACTCAGCCCCTACACACACTCTTAAGCGCACATACACACCTACACACACATTCATACACACACATACACGTACACGTTCATGTATACATATTCATATATACACATGCATGTTCACACAGATGTGCCCGTTCATCTACACACACTCACACACAGACACACATTCATTCACAAATGCTCATAAACACACACTCAGAAATAAACTGTATACACATATACAAAGACAGACATACCCTAACACACTCTCACACAGACACACAGTTAACACAAATACAAGACACATACTTATATGCAGCACACACTTGTTAACTTGTTCACTGAGTCCACACCCTCAGACATACCCACGTGCACACACACCTTCCCTCCCCAGTTGCCCTTCAGACAGAAGAAGGCAGCGTTCCGGCGCTCTCTGCCACCACCTGACTGCTCTGCACAGAGGCCTCCCAGCCCCAGCAGAGCAAGATCTGCTGCCAGGCAGCCCCTGCTGCCCCCACCTTGGCCACTCATAAATGCCTTGAGGATGCCCACACGCTCGGACCTAGCCTTGCCCACCTGCTCCTGCCTGCGGCCTTTTCTTCCACATATCCACAGCCTCTCTCACAAGGGCCTGCCCACAGCCTCTGACACACACACACTCGAACGCATGGAGCATGCTCTCCCTCCTTCGCCATCGCACTGTCACATGGGTGGGTCACTCTGCCTCCAGCCTCTCCCAGTCACATCCATGCCATTTGCCTGCCAGCTTGTCTCCCACAACTGCACCCCTGGCTTTGGTCTTTGTCTCATGCACAGATATACCCGGCCCTGCATCTGTCTGTCTGTCTCCCGCACGCAGGAACAACTTGAGCCATCGCAAGTGGGAGAGGGCGTCAGGTCTGATGGGAGTTGTTATTCTTAGCCCTGTCACTGAACACTTGCATCCCTCCCCAGCTCAGCCCCTGCCCTGCCTGTCACCCTCCCCTCGGGCAGAGCCGAACCTGAGGCCAGTCTAATCCCCCATCTGTGGAGAGGGAGGGGAGGCAGCAGGGGATTGCTGCCCAGCATTAAAAAGGAGCAGAAAATGGGATTTATTTTTGCTGCCCCCACCCCCCACCCAGACCCTGCCCCCAGCTGCTCAGAGAGCAGTTGTGTGAGGAACAAGTAGGGGTGGAAGGAGGGGATTTGCATTTGAAAATACTTGTTGGTTGGCCTGAAACATTGGGTGCCATTGCTGATCCGGTTCTCTGTGTGCACACGTGTGTGTGTGTAGGGTGTGGGGAGGTGGGGCTGTGGGTGAGAAGACACTGGGGAAGTGGACTCTGGGCTTTCCGGAGAGACTTTGTACCCCTTTCTTGCTTTGGAGCCGGAACCAGCCGTAATAGATCAGACTCAAGCTCAGCTTCTTTTTTTGAGACAGAGTCTTGCTCTGTAGCCCAGGCTGGAATGCAGTGGCGCCATCTGGGTTCACCACAACCTGCGCCTCCTGGGTTCAAGCAATTCTCTGGTCTCAGCCTCCTGAGTAGCTGGGATTACAGGCGTGCCACCACCCCTGGCTAATTTTTGTATTTTTAGTAGAGAGGGGTTTTCACCATGTTGGACAGGCTGGTCTCGAACTCCTGACCTCAGATGAATCGCTGAGAGAGAGACTGGGCCTCCCAAAGTGCTGGGATTACAGGTGTAAGCCACCTAGTCCGGCCCCAAGCTCAGCTTCTGTTTGGCCTCAGGAACCACCACCTCCTAGACCTCTCTCTGCCACCCAGGCCACCTGTAGGCCTCCATACCTTATGTCCAGCTGCCAGGAGTAGAAGGGAGGGAGTTCTACCCCAGGAAGTCACATGGACATCTCAACCCCAAGGTGCTTGGTCTTTTTCTCCAAACCTCTCCTCCTCCCTGGTGTCCCTAAGTTGGAAGCTTCAGACAACCCCCACTTCTTCCTTGCCCCCAACCTTTCTGGTGTGCCTCAGAAGGTGCCCTGAAGGTGTCCTCTTGTCCCCACTCCCATGAACCCAGCCCCAGCAGGCCCCTCTTCGGCTGTCGCCAGGACCATTGCAGGAGCTGTTGGCTGCTCTTCTCACCCTCTGTCTCTCTTCCTGCCCACCCCTTCTCCAGACAGCTGCCAGTGACTTATTAAAAAGCCAAAATAAATAAAAGCGGACAGTGTCACTCTCCTGCTCAAAACACCTCCCAGGCAGCCGCAGATAGAGTCTAGAGCCCTAGGGTGCCACACCAGGGCCCCGTTCTGTCCCATGTCTCTCCCACCACTCTCTCTCTCTGAGCCCTTCCCTTCCTCTCTGCTGGCTCTTTAGCCTGAAATAGCTTTTCCCTCTCCTTCACCTTAAGTGGATTTGGAATCCAATGTAGATATCATCGCCACTTCTCAAAACTCCTGCCTACCCCCATATACCTCCGTGAGAATCGTTTTTAATCTTTTTACTCTCAAGGGTGTGCACAAACTTCTTGGGAGCTGGGTGCAGTGACACAGGCCTGTAGTCCCAGCTACTCAGGAGGCTGATTGCTTGAGCCCAAGAGTTCAAGACTAGCTTGGACAACATAGTGACACCCTGTTCCTGAAAAAAAAAAAAAAGAGTTTCCTGGACATGGAACCTCTCACGTCAGCAGGGAGAGGAGCTGTGGAGGGAGCATGGGGCTGAGACCCTCCAAGTCCCTCCATGGGAACAGCACACCTGCATCTGTGCCTAAGCCTCAGAGAGACTCCCCAGGGCCTTGGCAGTCCATTCCATTGTTCCCCCATCCAATACAGAGAGCCCACTGGAAGTCCTCCCTGCTGTCTCATTCTGATACCTCTTATTGCAAGCGCAGCCCACTCAACTCTTTAGGAGGTTAAAAAAAAAGTAACAAAACCCCCTCCACCGAAATCTGAAATGCCACACAGTGCTCAGACAAAGACCCCTTTCTGCACAGCTCCACTCCCTCCTACACCTCTCTCCCCCTCCCCACCCTGCTTCCTTACTGCAGGCTAAATTGGCAGCGGGGAGGTTTTGAGTCAACAAATGCAGTGGGTTGGGGAAGGGAGCCCTGAAGGGGATTCCTGTCTGGGAAACATTTGCTGACAGCAGTTACTATGACAAGGAAGGCCTGCAACCCAGCAGCCCCTGCCCCCTGCCTGCTGCCCCTCCCAATTCTCTCTCTCCTTGCCCATCCCCCTCCCAACCAGTTCATTCACTGACTCATCCATTCCATCATTTACTCAACTCAACAATCTTTAGACACTTACCATGCCTCCAGCACCCGCTTGGCATTTCATGTTTATTCTTCCACTCTGTCCTCACCACAACCCACGAAGTTATCTGTTGTTTTCCCTTTTGACAAAGTAGGAAGCTGAAACCCAGTATACTGAAGTGACTTGCCCGGGGTGCTGCAGATGACAGGAGGCAGAGCTGGGATTTGCACCCAGGACTCTCTGGCTTTCCAGATCAGTGTGAGGGTTTCTGACCTGTGTCAGGAAAGCAGGTGCCAGGTGATGAGCACTGTACAGGCTGAGACTTCGCCGTCTTTGGCTCTGCATCACTAAAACTGTGCCCAGCACCCACACACAGGAGGCACTCAGTACACACTTGTGCCATAAATTCAGCACACATGAGCTCAGTATACACATGTGCTTTTTGACGGGAGGGCAAGAGTCAGCAAAGGTGGGACTCCTGAGAAGAGAGGGCCTTCCTGTTTGGAAGCAGCTGTACCTGGGTTCTCCAATCCAGGCACTCAAGGGCATTGATAAAGTGCCTACTGTGTGCCGAGCACTGTGTTAGGACCTCTGAGTACAAATATTTAAAACATAGATTTGTACTTTGCCCTAAAGGAGGTCTTTGTTTAGTGGAGGAGGCAGACATATAAACAGATGGAGTTAGCAGTGCTACAGAAATAAGTACCAAGTGCCGTGGGGTTCCAGGTGGAGCATGAACCTAAATCTGAGAAGCAAAACAAGAAAGCCTTTATAAGACAACGTAAAAAAAAAATCTCCGTGACCTCAGGGTAGGGAAAGATTTCTTAAACAACACGCAAAAATAACACTAACCATAAAGGAAAAGATTGACAAATTCAGGTGCGTTAAAATGAAGAAGCTGTGTTCTTCAAAAGACAACGTGAAGAGAGTAAAAGGGAAGCCACAGAGCAGGAAAAGGTTTCACAACATACGCAACTGACAAAGGGCTCAGCTCCAGAATGTGTAAAGAACCCCCACAAACGAGTATGAAGACTGGCAACTCAATGGAAAAACTGGATCAACTACATTAACATGCAAAAATCCAAATGACTATAAATATATGAGGTGTGCAACCTTATCAGGAATCAAAGAAATGCAAATTAAAATCCCAAGGAGATTCTACTACATACCCTCCAGATTAGCAAAAATGTAAAAGTCTGATAAAATGAAGGGCTGGTGAAGATCTGGACCAGGAGTTCTCAAATATCTCTTCAGAAGCAACCAGTCAGCATCTAAGCAGTCAAGTCAGACGTGTGTACTCCAGAAGTGAATCGTGTGCAAGAATATTCACGGCAGGCATTATTCATGAAGGCCCCAAACTGGAACCAGTGAATATCCAACAGCTGTGGGCTGGATAAACTGAGTACAGAGAAACAGAATGAAGAGCACAGCTAATTCTGCCTGAGGGGCTGGGGTGTCTGGGAAGGTGACATTGGAATTAGCTCTTGGAGGAAGAATAGTTTCCCAGTCAAGGAAGCGGCAGACAGGGTATCCCATCCAGAGGGTTTAGCAGATGCATGATCATGGGGTTAAGAGCAGTTCTATCTCATCCAGGAGGCAGCTCAATTAGGGGCTAGCAGGGAGAGAGGCAGGGAAGGTGAGCAGAGAGAGGCTGGAGATGTTGGAATGTGAAGGCCTCTGTAGGCCACTGAAGGAAATGTGGCTTAAATACGAAAGTGAGAGATAGTCAGAAGTAAGGAGCAGTTAGAGGCTATTGCAAAAGATGATGCACCAGAAAAAAAATCGTAGCAGTATGGCAGAAGAGAGAGGGTGCATTTGGGAACTATGTCTGAGACAGAATACATAGAATGTTGTGTGGGGTGTTGGGAGGGGTCAGGATGGAGCTGAGGCAACTCCCAGGTCTCTGGCTGGCTGGCTGGGTGGATGGTGATGCTCTAACTCAACATCCAGAGACCGTGGAGGTGGAGGTTTGAGGCAAGAGCTAAGAGGACTAGTTGGGGACATGCTGCTTTGGTGGTGCCTACAGTATACATAGGCAAACATCCAAGTTCACCAAGATGTAGAACCTGGACATGAGTCATGGATATCAGAGTTACCAGAGCAAGAAGCCATGGGTTTAGATGAGAATATCAGGGGTGCAGCAGCAGGGCAAGACCAGAATTGGAGTCCTGGGAAACACAACATAGAGGTAGCAGGTAGAGGAGAAGCAGGGGAGAGACAGGGAAGGGATGATGGAAAAGAAGAGAAGGTCCGGAAGAGAGGGCGGTGCCGTAGCAGCTAAGGGAGGAGCAAGTTGCACCAGGGCTGGGTGGTCTGTGAGTGAAAACTAGGTCTTGGGAAGAGGGGGGATTGGGTCTGTGGTAAGCAAGGAAGAGGAGGAGAGGGTAGTTGAGGGAGTTCTGAGAATCTCCATTTTCTCTGTCAATTACACGTGAGGGAGGGGACAGGCCGGAAGCCTGAAAGGGTGGTAAGGTTCAGAACAGGAGCTGATCACCAGCAGCCCAGGAGCTGAAGGGCCAGGCTGAAGTCAGGGACCATAAATCTGGAGTGGCACTAGTTTACACGGTTGAGTGGTTTTCCTATGCCTTCTAGTAGCCTGGGAATCGCAATGGACAAAGCAGATGACTGGAGTCCTCCGGGGCTGGGAAAGGCAGGGCGAGGGGGTGTGGGAATCGAGGGTGCCGGGAAAATGAATGATGTGGGCAATCACAGGCAGGTCAAGAGGGGGGAAAGTAGAGCCGGGAAGGAGTGGATGCGCTGGCAGAAGGCCTTGTCCAAAGCTGGCACTCCAGCACCGGAGCTCCAATGAATGAGACAGAATGGGAGAACTGGAGAATCTCTGCAAATGGAGACCAGGTTTTATGGAAAGGAGGGAAAAAGGTGTGGCCCAAGATGGGGGTGCTGGGGTTTAAGATTTCATCAGAGACATTTCAGGTGATATGTGGGTGGCAGAAGTGGAGAGAAGGTCGTTGGAGAAGGGGAGATGGGGAGCCAAGAGTGAGGGTGTTGGGAAGTCCACGTGGATGTTCAGGTTCCCCAGGCTGACAGCAGGAGGTGGGAGATAGAGGAAGACCCTGAGCCAGGTGCCCCAGTCCTCAAAAGATGTTGGGTGACCTCTGGGTGGATGGGTGATCTCAGCCAGGTTGGGTGAGGGGTGTGTGGCTGGGCTGGATGGTGGGAACCTGGAGGTCTGATTTTGAGTGGGAGAGGAACTGTCATGGACTGGGTGGCCGAGGGAAGTGGAAGAATGCTGACTCTTTGGCCTGGCCAGGTGCCACCTCCAGAAAGCTCATCTGATCACTCTCTTCTTGACCTTAATTGTTCTTTGAGTCTGAAAGACTCCATTTAACCCATGAGTATCCACAGCCCCAATATTTGCTTCTCTCCTCTCGAGATCCCTGGGCTTAATCCCCATGGGTGGATTGTGGCTTCTGAGAAATGGGTCATGGACACAGGACAAAGAGGCCTTGACTGCAGCTTGGGTTAGTGAAAGTGTGGGCTGCTCTGGGCCAAGCCACACCATCTGCTTTGGGCCCAGCAGGCTGGGCTCCTCCACCCCTACCCCATCTCCCTGGGACATGTGGAGCTTTTCTACCCTTCATTTTGCACATGGAAAATTAAGCCAATGAAAGCCTCAAGAACATTAAGTCATGAGCTGAGGCCTGATGGCATCTGGAACCCTGTCTGTAATACCCGATTCCCTTCACCTGCCATCAAAACCTTGCTCGGCCTTCAAGGCCCAATCAAGGGAGCCTCATCTTCTTCCTGATCTTCCCTTCTCCATGTCAATTACTTTGCTGGCTAGATTCTTGGTCCTTCCATTTGGCATTTGTTTCCACCCATCTTAAAGTTGGTTGCTAAGAATCTGTGTTTTCTTTTTTTTTTTTTTTTTTTTTTTTTTTTTGAGGCGGAGTCTCGCTCTGTCGCCCAGACTGGAGTGCAGTGGCCAGATCTCAGCTCACTGCAAGCTCCGCCTCCTGGGTTTACGCCATTCTCCTGCCTCAGCCTCCCCAGTAGCTGGGACTACAGGCGCCCGCCACCTCACCCGGCTAGTTTTTCTATTTTTAGTAGAGACGGGGTTTCACCGTGTTAGCCAGGATGGTCTCGATCTCCTGACCTCGTGATCCGCCCGTCTCGGCCTCCCAAAGTGCTGGAATTACAGGCTTGAGCCACCGCGCCCGGCCAGAATCTGTGTTTTCTATAAGACTTTTTTTGTTTTGTTTTTTGAGGCAGAGTCTCGTTCTGTCACCAGGCTGGAGTGCAGTGGTGCTATCTCGGCTCACTGCAACCTCTGCCTCCCGGATTCAAGCGATTCTCCTGCCTCAGCTTCCCGAGTAGCTGGGATTACAGGCACGGGCCACCACGCCCAGCTAATTTTTGTATTTTTAGTAGAGATGGGGTTTCACCATGTTGGCCAGGATGGTCTCGATCTCTTGACTTTGTGATCTGCCCGCCTCGGCCTCCCAAAGTGCTGGGATTACAGGTGTGAGCCACCGTGCCCGGCCAAGACTTCGTTTTTTTAATGAAGGGGAGTCGGGGGTTGGAGATACTAACCATCATCCTCTGTGTGATGGTATCTATAAGACTTCATTCTTGAAGCCAGTGCCTCTGAAGGGGCCACAGGTACAAATAAGACATGGTTCTTTGGAGAAGAGCTCACATTCTGAACGTAGTGTTGTTAGTGTTGTGGATTCGAACTGATTCTTGGATCTCCAGGGCTAGGATTTGCAAATTGAAGACCAGTGGATCTTGGGGCAGGTTGTGGGGAGTGAGAATACCCTGAAGCCTCTTGGAGAAATTACAGAGGCCAAAATTACAGAGGCCACACCTAGGGATTCTGATATGATAGGTGAGGGGTGGGAGGAAGGGTCAGGACCTCTGAATTTGTAGAAACTTCTCGTGGTTCTGAATCTTCTGGTCAAGAACCATGATTTGGGGCAATACAGTGAAGTGTTCTGTGGGACTAACAAAGTAGTAAAAGAAAAGCTGAACTCACTGCCATGTGCTGGGTATGCAAATGACTGTCACTTATGAGTCCTCCTCACAACCCAAAACCAATTACTGCAAAGCACAATAGCAATTGGGCCTGCCATTAAAAGGTGCAGGTCAGTTTTTGTAGGTGACGTTAGATTTTACTGTAAGCATCTCAGTACTGGCTGTCGTTCAAGGCATAAGTGCTAATCACAGTAATAAGAAACCTCAGTGTGCTTTGAGACTCTCTCTGTCTCTTTTCTTTCTCAATCTGTCTTTGAATCTTCCAGTTTCTAGAGCTAGATATCCAGAAATAAGAAACCTAATGCATGCTGAGCACCTATCATGGCCGAAACTTGGAGTATTTATCTCGTTTGATCTCTACGACTTCCCCATGATGAAGAGCTGTGTGCAGAAAAAAATGGTTCAGAGCAGTGGCCTCCACTGACTTTGCTTCAGGTCCTGGCCCTGCAGCTCACTACTGCAGATTTGGGACAGTCTAACCTTTACAGCATCAAGGTGCTTATCTGTGAGTTGGAGCTACGATGATGTACTCTATCACCCACAGGGTAGATGTGTGGTACATTGCAGCTCTTTATTGCCATCATCCCGTTTTGTAGATGAACACACCGAAGCCCAGTTGTAAGCAGCTGTAGGTATTTGCACTCAGGTGGGCTGGACGCTCCATGCTGTTTCCCCCAGCGCTCCACCTCCAGGCAGCCTGGTCTTGCCTGGGGAGCATGTGCCACGGGACCCTGGCAGAGGCTGTAACTATTTCCAGGGATGTAGATCTCCAATGGGGTTGGGGGATGGGGGTGTGGGGGAGCACCTGTGGCCATTAGGAACTACTTTTATGAGCCTGTTACACCAACTGGCCCCCTCCCCCAGGTCTGCAGCACATTGAAGCTCTTCCTGTTTGCTCCCAAGCAGATGGTGCCGGAATCTCTCTACACCAACTCCCATTCATAAATCACAGCCATTCCCCGGGTGCTGGAGCAACCATTCTAATTACGGTGGGGGAAGTGTGCGCACAAGTGTGTGCGTGTGTGTGCACGCGCAGGTGTGCGCGTGAGTGAAGGGACATAGACAGAGGCTCTGAACGGGAGATACCACCTCTTTTGCATCGCCGGTACTGCCGCCTCCCTCGGCAGCCCTCCCAGCCCCCATGCTTCACAGAGGGAAGCCTGGGGGTCCTAGGCCTGGGGAGGGAGTCCTGGTGGGAGTGTTTTCTGCTCGTGTGACACCGCCACCCCCCTCAAGTGGCCTTAGGACGAGGCAGCCATTCTTGACCCCACACTTTCAGGCCCCAGGCTTTCTGTGTAATGGTAGGGGGAGGGGAGGCCACTATTAACAGAGCCCCTGGTGTGTCCCAAGCCCTCTGATGGGGACTTGAGGGGTTGTAAGGGGAGGGGTTGGGAGATAGGATTGGGGACCTGGTCACAATCTGGTCAACTCTTATCTGCTGGAGGTGAGAGAGAGTGGAGGGGTGGAGAAGAGAATGACAGGCTTGAAGAAAGCCAGGCTGGGGGACCCTTGCTGGGCACCTCCACTCCCCAACTCCAGAGCTCTCTGGGACCCTTATCTAAGGCCCCTGGGCTGTATGTATGAGCATTATTTTCACACATATTCATCTACCTCAGTGTGCAAGTGAATGCGGATTTGGGTGTGAATCTGGGGATATGGTGCTTGTGAATACAAGCAGTTTGTAAGCTGGGAATCCCTGCGTGCACTGTTCACACGTGTGTGCAAGCCTGTGGGCTCCTGTGTGTGGGGGGATAGGGGTTTGGTTGTGTGAGTTTGGGTGTATATAGAGTGCCTTTGGGCTGTGTGTGTTGGAGCCTGGGAAAGCAGGCATGAGATGCATCTGCAAAGCAAGATGGAGTCATGCTTTCTTGCCCAGGCTGCAGTGTAGTGCAATGGGACGATCTCGGCTCACTGCAACCTCCACCTCCTGGGTTCAAGCGATTCTCATCCCTCAGCTTCCCGAGTAGCTGGGATTACAAGTGAGCACCAGCACTGCCATGCCTGGCTAATTTTTGTATTATTAGTAGAGATGGGATTTCACCATGTTGGCCAGGCTGGTCTAGAACTCATGACCTCAGGTGATCCACCCGCCCTGACCTTCCAAAGTGCTGGGATTACAGGTGTGAGCCACCATGCCAGGCCCGTCGCCTCTCTTTTTGTCGATCTCCTGTAAGTGTGATTCTTCCCAGTCCCCTTCTTCTCCAGAATCTACTCTTCAGGGAGTCCTCCTTCTTCCCCTGCTCCAGAGGATCCAATACTTCGCCTGTCCATGTCCTTTTACCTGCTTGAGTCCTCCCTCCCCATTAGGTGGCAAACTGAGAGAGGCAGAGTTCGGCCACCGTGACAGATGCTGCCGAGAGGGGACATTTTTACTTCCCTTGCCCCTCCCTTCCCACAGCTCTCCATAACCCCCAGCACTTCCCTAAGCAGCTCTAAGCTATCCCCAGGGGAAACAGCAGGCACTTGAGAATAAGAGCACCCCACTTGCTGGCTGTTTCTCTAGCTGCAAGTCATTGTGCTTGTCTGAGACTCAATTTCATCATCTGTAAAATAGGGTTTAAATACCTGTCCTGCCTACCTCACAGAATTATTGCAGAAATCAAGGGAGGTGATGCATAGGAAAGTAGTTGGACCTGGTAAAAGACTATCAATATGTGCCAGACATTGTTATTAAATATTTCTGGGGGCCGGGTGCAGTGGCTCATGCCTGTGGTCCCAGCACTTTGGGAGGCCGAGGTGGACGGATCACCTGAGGTCAGAAGCTCGAGACCATCCTGGCCTACAGGGTGAAACCCCGTCTCTACTAAGAATACAAAAAATAGCCGTGTGTGGTGGTGCGTGCCTGTAATTGGGAGGCTGAGGCAGGAGAATCACTTGAACCCGGGAGGTGGAGGTTGCAGTGAGCCCAGATCGCGCCACTGCACTCCAGCCTGGGGGATGGAGCGAGACTGTGTCTCAAAAATAAAAATAAATTTCTGGGTTTTCTTTTAACTGACCAACACTATATCCATTTTAAAGATAGACTGAGCACCCTGGAGAAACTTGACCCTGTGTTGCTCCCGTGACTTTTTGCCTGGATCTCAGCCCCCAACCACCCGTCTCTCCCTCCTGTCCATTAGCAAAGGAGAGCCCAGGGCTTCCACCAGGCCTTCCACCTGCCCCACCCTACCTGCTCTGACCATTTTTAAGCATTCTTCAGGCACCGCTGCAAGGGCACTTCTCCTGGGGATTTTATACCCCTGATCCCCAACAGAGGTGGAGTCTCCTGCTCTGGGCCTCTGGGCTCACACCTCCTGGCAGCTCTTATCAGGCTGCTTGGTAATTGTTTGTTTTTCCAACACTGTTTCACAATTACTGTGCAATTTACAAACTTGACAATTCAGTGTGATCCGGCTACTGCAGAGGTGCCACCCAGGTGCTGATTCCTGCAGGGCCAGCCCTTCTAAGGAAGAAAGTACCACCCCCAGCCCTTACTTCTGCGCACCCCCACCCCAGGGCCTACATACACCAGAACCTGGCTGGAGGAGGCCCTTGGTAAATGTTTATCGACTGAAGGAACACGTGAATGAGGGATGGAGTGGAGGCTCTGGGAACAAGACAGAGGGGAAGAGATGCTTCTTGTTAACATCTCTTCATAAAAGCGAGTGAGTTCCTACATCCAGCTGGTGTCTGAATTGGGGCCAATCATAAAACCAGGAGGCCCCTGAGGCTGAGGGCAGCTGGCTGGCCAGTGGGCTTTATAAGGCGGTTTTATGGACTCAGCTGAGATGTGGTGATGAGAAGCCAAACTTTAAACATCCTCTTAAAGTTCGTTTTCACTCCCCCAGGGCTTCTAGCTGAACAAGATTGAGGAGAAGGCCTTTTGAGGCACCAGTGGAGGGATGATGAGATAGCACCATCCACATGGAGGAAAAGGAAGTAGGTGGGACTTGCAGCAGGAGGGGTGCAAGTTAGGCACGAGGAAGGACTTCCTTCTGGGCTTGGGATGCAGCAGGCAGTTATGTGGAGAGGGGAAGAGATAGGCTGACTTCTTCCCCCTATTATTCGGCCACCTAATGGGATCATGTTCACTTCCTGCAGCCTCCCCTGGTCTATGTTTTTTTGTTTTTTGGGGGGGTTTTGTTGTTGTTGTTGTTGCTGTTGTTTTGAGATGGAGTCTTGCTCTGTCGCCCAGGCTGGAGTGCAGTGGTGTAATCTCGGCTCACTGCAACCTCCGCCTCCCAGGTTCCAGCGATTCTCCTGCCTCAGCCTCTGGAGTAGCTGGGACTACAGGCGAACACCGCCACACCCAGCTAATTTTTGTACTTTTAGTAGAGACAGGGTTTCACCATATCGGTCAGGCTGGCCTTGAACTCCTGACCTTGCGATCCACCCACCTCAGCCTCCCAAAGTGCTGGGATTACAGGCATGAGCCACTGCGCCCGGCCTGGTCTGTGTTTTGAGAGGGCCACCACCTCTGCTCCCCATCTCAATCTGCTCTCTCCTGACTTCTTTCCTGTTCTTGGCCAGGTAGAATCTCCAGAAGGAAGGAGAAGGGAAGGAAGAGCTGAGGGCAGTACCATGATCTGCTCAGGAGCTGGAAGCCCAAAGCTGACCCAGGCCAGCCAGGCCTGTGAGTCCAGGGTCCCATGGTTTAAGATGTGAAGATTTTTCTCCAGCTTCCCTACTTGCACCGTGTGTGGAAAGGAGAAAAACAACCAGCCTAAGGAACTGAAGAAAGTGCCAAGAAGAGAGTTGGAGCTGAAAAAGGCCCAAGAGACAAGAAGAAAGAAAAAATCAAAGAAAGAAAAAGTGAAAAAGAAATGCAAGAGGGAATTAACATACACGGGGTGCAGACATTAACATCCATGGGGCCTCTGAGGCAGATCTCAGCAATCCTCGCCACCCTTCCAGGGAGTGTTACTATTTTAAGGATGGTGTGCTGGGAGCAGCGGCTCATGCCTGTAATCCCAGCACTTTGGGAGACTGAGGCATGCAGATCACTTGAGGCCAGGAGTTCGAGACCAGCCTGGCCAACACGGTGAAACCCCATCTCTATTAAAAATACAAAATTAGTTGGGCGTGGTGGCACGTGCTTGTAGTCCCAGCTAGTTGGGAGGCTGAGGCAGAGAATGGCTTGAACCCGGGAGGTGGAGGTTGCAGTGAGCCAAGATTGTGACACCGCACTCCATCCTGGGTGACAGAGCAAGATAGTCTCAAAAAAAAAAAACAAAAAACAAATGGGGATCCCTGGCTCAGAAGTCTCACATGGCTTGCCTGAGGGTTCCCCAGCTGGTGAAAGGGGCAGCTGAACCTTGGACCCAGCACCATCTTATTCCAGCCCAGAGCAGGTTCTAGGCCTTGGAAAACACAGTTTTCACGCATCCAGGTGCAGAAGCCTGGCTTGGTTCTATCTTCTGTGAGCTCTAATAGGCTGGGATGCTTCCAACCCCTGCCATCTTGCAGCTGGCCTGTAGCCTCCAGATCCCCCTGGGTTGGCCTGTGTCTGCTCTCTGAGGCTGGGCTTGTGGCTGGTCTGCCTGCTGGGAGGATTGATGGCTCTTCTCTGGGGAATTGAGAAGTTGGAACCCAATTAAAAGTTTTTCAACTCAGGCCAGAGACCTTGGCTACAGAGAGGATGCCCTTTGCCTTGGAAGCCTCTAGTTCAAGCAGGATTCAGCCCCTGGGTTCACAGATCCTGTCTGCTAAGAGTGGTCAAAACCACTCTGCACTCTCCTTGTGGCCTGCTCCCCACAGGGCCTTTGACCAGAGAGACCAGGGATGGGAACCTCGTCTGTCTATACACAACTGTATGTGTTGGGCGCTGCCCCTCCTCTTCCCTGGACTTGGCCTCAGGGATCAGCATGACCAAGCCCCTTCTTTTTTTTTTTGATACAGAGTTTCGCTCTTCTTGCCCAGGCTAGAGTACAATGGCATGATCTTGGCTCACTGCAACCTCCGCCTCCCAGGTTCAAGTGATTCTCCTGCCTCAGCCTCCCAAGTAGTAGCTGAGACTACAGGTGTGCACCACCACACCCAGCTAATTTTGTATTTTTAGTACAGACGGGGTTTCACCATGTTGGTCAGGCTGGTCTTGAACTCTTGACCTCAAGTGATCCGCCTGCCTCGGCCTTCCAAAGTGCTGAGATTAGAGGCGTGAGCCACCGCGCCCAGCCAAAGCATCATCAACAGCCTTCCCATCAGGGACTTGAACCTGGTCTCCCGCGCGACAGGCGGGAATACTCACCACTATACTAACAAGAACGGCCTATCCAGGCCCTTCTTGATTCGGGGCAGGGGAAGGGGAAAGAGGACAGGGAAAGAACATTGAGCACCTAGCATGTGCCAGGGCTCTCCATGCGTTAGCACATTTAATCCTCAAGCAACCCCACAGGGCGGGTTATGATCTTCCCTTTATAAGTGACAGGCATGAAGCTCAGAGAGGTTAAAGACCTCACAGAGGCCCACACAGCCGCTCAGCGCTGGAGCAGCTAGACAAACTCAGGTCTGCCGAACTGCCAGCCCTGTTCTCTCGCTCTGGGAAATGGGACTTGCCCATCCCTCCAGAACTTCCAAGCCCGGGGCGTTCTCAGGCACACTCCATGTGTGTGCGTGGTCTCTAGGGCCCCAGGCCTCCCAATGCTAACAAACACCCTTCAGACGTTTCCGGGTACTTCCCACCCCAGCTCCAGGGACCTTGGGAAAACTGGGTTGCCTTTGAAGGGGCCCCCCAGACCCATCAGCATCTCTACTATTTCACACTTTCCCTTTAGGATCATCAGATGAGGAACAGCTGGGCCTGCAGATTTATTAGCGTTTTGCAAGTGATTCCATCCGCTCTTCTAGTCCCAACTAAACCCTGCCCCCGCTCCTATTAGAAGCCCCTGGAAAGCAAAGGGGTTCTTTTGTCAGTGCCCCAAGCCCACTTAGCCGGTGTGATTTTTGCCTCTCCCACTCCTCATAGCAATTGGGAGCCAGTTATATATCTCCTCAGAAACCAGGGACCAAGAGAAAAAAAGGAAGAAAGAAAGAAAAGGAAGGAAAGAAGGCAAGGCAAGGCAAGGTGCAGTGGCTCATGCCTGTAATTCCAGCACTTTGGAGGGCCAAGGCAGGCAGATCACCTGAGGTCAAGAGTTCAAGACCAGCCTGGGCAACATGGTGAAACCTCGTCTCTACTAATAATACAAAAATTAGCCAAACATGGTGGCGGGTGCCTGTAATCCTAGCTACTTGGGAGGCTGAGGCAGGAGAATCGCTTGAGCCCGAGAGGTGGAGGTTGTAGTGAGCCAAGATCGTGCCACTGTACTCCAGCCTAGGCGACAGAGCGAGACTCCATCTCAAAAAAAAAAAAAAAAAAAAAAGAAGAAAAAGGTTAGTTTTATCTTCCCCTTTCAGTAAACAAAGTATAGGAAACCTCTGGCTGGAGGGACAGAAGACCCAGATTTTCTTCCTGGTTCTGCCAGCTGTGGGTCTGGAGGCAAGTCATGAAATCTCTCAAGGCCTCAGTTTCCATCTGTGAAATGGGGGATGGTGTCTACCCTGAGCGCCTCACAGCGGGGATGTGAGTATCAAAGCCAGCACTTTGTGCTTTCCAAAGGCCTATCCCCGTCCTTTCTTCCTCACCGTCCTGCACACAGAAACGTCAGGTGCATGTGCTAACATGAGATGGGTCATCTAGATGGGTCATCTAGATCTAACCTAGATGATCCACTCTCATACACACTGCAAATAGGGAGTTTTCCCACTAACGAGCCTTCAGAAACATTGAGTTTTTTCATCTTTGTTTTTCAGGGGTCACCCACTCACCTACACCTGTGTGATGTGCATGTGTGGGAGTTTGTGACAGTCACACAGTCATGACATGAAGAGAGCCGTGGGGAGGAGGCACAGGAAGTGGTGGGTGCTGGGGCACAATATGACATTCAGCACCAAACAAGGCACAAGAGGTTCCTGGCCACCCGTGTGGTCAGAGTTCCACTGTGTGACCCGTTGTCACAGGTGCCACCTACAAGGGCCAGGTAAAGCCTTCATGGAGTTGGGCAGAGGCACGGACCGATGGTGATAATTTAATAATAAATCACTATTAATTATTTTAATTGTTAAAGTATATTAATATTTGGTTAACTATGAAACTACTAATGATGACACTTACGAATTAATGGCTTTGGATGATTGTGACGGTCACCGCAATAATGCTACACTGAGGGAATTTTTTGTGTGCCAGTAGACTAATTAGAAAGCATTTGAAGTATGTAATTGTGATTGCAGGACTGATGTATAGTGGAAAACAAAAAATAAGCATGCAGGTGTCAAAGTGTCAACTGTTAGCCTTGACCTCCATGCTTGGCTGAAGGACTGTCTGTCACAAAGTGGCTTTGTACAGCAATGACCCAGCCTCCAGAGCCCTCACAGCTGAGGGCCGTAGACAGTATGGACCTGCAGGAGGGAGCCTTGAGAGGGACACTGAGAGAGGCTGGATGCAGCACCTCCGGGGAGCAAGGCCAGAGGGATAAACCAGCAGAGGGTGGCGCGATGAGGGACGGGGTGAGAAGCACGCAGAGAGTTGGCAGCAGAAAAGCCCTCATGAGTCGGTGCCAATCACAAATCCAGGCATTGCAGTGTAACTACCAGGTACTGAAGAAATAGAAATAGGGTCGCTAGGTCCCTGGCAACATGGGCAGAGAGAGAAAATAGAAACTGACGCCATGGAGAGGCAATTGAGTCCAGATGAGCATGCAGGCTCACCTACCCCTGCCGGGAGCAGCAGGGATGGGCCACGAGAACCAGAAAGACAACCATGCTGCACACCTGTAATTAGGCAAAATGCTTACTTTAGTCGTTTGATAAAGTTGTAGTTGATTTTTCCTGTGATTTGGCTATTTACCAGGAATTTGGTAATTTCTTTGTTTTAAAGATGCCCCTGAAGAACCTCAAGCAGAATGGATCTGCCTAAACTTCCAAGTGTCCAGGCAGAACCATTCACATGGTGGAGTCCAGAAAGGGACATCCTGCCCAGTTGATCCTGACCACCTTGCTGCATTCAGAACTCCCCGTAGTGAGGAGCAGCCCACTTTATAAAGACTAGGAATAAGCCCTGCTGTCTTCCCGTACTGGGCAGAGAAGCAGGGCCACCTTATAGAATTGGATCAGCTGCTCCAGCCAAGAAAGAGCTCACCACATCTGTCCCTGAGCCAAGAGATCAGTCTGGAGCAGTGGCCTCCACACTCCCACACTGGAGGAGGCTTCCTGATGGAGGCTGGGGCCTTCACGAGTTGTTTCAGTCTGCTTTGAATTCTGCAAAGATCCAGTTTGTCCAGGCCCTTAATCAACTACAATGGCAGTCACCTTGAATGTAAGGGGAGCTGCAGTTAGACTGGATTGGAAGTAAAAGAGTATTTTCAAATACTCAGGCATTTCCTTATGGGGAAGGAGTTGTGGGGAGGGGTTCACACTCTTCTTGGCTTGAATCCCCAGAAACCTAATGGAAGGCCTAACGCCGTCTTTTTGCAATTGTGCTGACCACATGGTGTTGGGAAGAAGTTACATTAAAGAGTTAGCTAGTCTGTATTATAAAATAGGAAAATTCCAGCAACCCCAAACTCTCACAGTGCCCGAGTTCCAGCTCCCACAAAGCCTGAACGTGGCACCCTCCTAGTAGGCAGCCTGCTGTGGGGATGGGCACACAGTAGGTCTCACAAGCAGCTGTACCTTTACGTCTCGCTCCTGCTGCGGGCAAAAAACACTTAAGATTATTATAACAGGTCGAGTCTCACTTGCAGATTTGTTTAACCTCACACCATATTGGATATGAATTCCTCACTCAAAATAACGGTCACTCTTTTTCCCCTGCCTTGAAACAACAAGCACTTCATTCGCCCCAGCTGGCAGTGCCCTGCAGACTGGCTAACTGGCTCTCGAGCTGAAACGTGCTGCGGCTTGTTCCTGCTCCATCTCTCCTCCTTCTCAGCTTTTCTACAAGCCACATGAAAAATATGGCCCATTACTCCATTATCATATTTCGTATGAAATTAGGTATTGCAGGTCTCATGTCATTCAATTAGCTTGGCACCGGCTGAGGGCATGACTCAGAGGCACTCCCAGTTTCACCTCTTCCCAGTCATGGGCTCCTCCTTTATCCTGACCCCAGGGAGACCCTGTTGTGCCAAGACATCCTTCTTCTTCCTGAGGCTTAGGTCAAAGGACACTCTTCGTCCCCTTTGATCCAGAACAAAGGACCTTTTCTGATCAGGCTCAGTTCTACTCCCTTGAACCCCAACTCTCTGTGTCTCCTATAAGCACCCAGATGAATGCCCTCCACTTGCCTCCCTTATGGTGAGGCCCACAGCCCTGCAAACCAGCCCTGTGCCTACCCTGGCCCTGGCCACTTTCTCCTTCTTCTCCCTGTCACCAGACTAATGGTTTCTCTAAAAAGCCTCAGCCCTCCAGGCTGCAGTGTCAGCAGCTCTGGGTGGCCCAGGACATACTTCCTCCAGGTACACACAAGTGTGCTGAAAATCCTGGTTCTACCCACACATCCTGGCCTGGTAGCCTCCCCCGTTCCACTTTGCAGCCTTCACATTCTCAACGCCCACATGTACATTTCATCACAGTCAAACCCAGGCTCTCTGCAATCCTGCCATCAATCCACAGTGATGTTTTTGGCTATACCTCCTGCCCCTGGAAATGATTTCCCGTCACTCCTGAGGCAGATACCCATGTGCCTCCTTCTCTTCCCTGCACACTTTCCCTTCTGTGCATTACTGCCCTAAGAAGGGCCAGAAAATGCATTTAGGGTCCATTTGCTCTTTCAGCAAAGTTGTCTGAGTACCTACTATGCATAAGACCAGATTCCTTACCTTCAGGATCTATATAACCTAGGAGGAGAGGTGAGGAAAAAAAAACACAACTCATAAAAAGATCAGCAAAAGTGCCTCTTATGAGAGAGGCAGAGGAGCACAGGATACTGATGAGTCTTAATCTGCATATTCACTCTGGGTCATCATGTCTGACCACCAAGGACCAGTGGGAAACAGTGAAAAGTACTTTGGGTAGAATGATCGGGGCCCAGGAGACTTGATGAAGACTCTCAAAGGCAATATAAAGATGAATCAGTTGTGGCTTTGATCTGTGGCCCCAGAACTCACCTTCAGCTAGAAGTAAGTGAAAGAACATTGAAAGATCCAGGTTTCCTTTCCGACTGATGAGCGAAATCAGATTCCTGAGAAAGGCCCCCTCTAATTTTGAGGTTCTGTTTGGCAATGAGCCCTCTTAATTGCTCTAGAATTCACATGATTATTTAAAGCAAAAAATATAACATTATCTTGTAGGTTTTATAATGTATGTAGATTAATACATATGATAACTATAGCATAAAGGATGGGGGTAGGAGGCAATGGTTTCTGCATTTTACTTGAAATAGTAACTAAGGGGACTGTGAAAAGTTACTGATGTGTTGTAATCCCTGGGGCAACCATTTCAAAATTAATATAAAGAGGTATAATTACAAATCCAATAGATAGATTTAAATGGCATTCAGGCTGGGCGCAGTGGTTCATGCCTGTAATCCCAGCACTTTGGGAGGCCAAGGTGAGTAGATCACCTGAAGTCAGGAGTTCAAGACCAGCCTGGCCAACATGGTGAAACCCTGTCTCTACTAAAAATACAAAAAATTAGCTGGGCCTGGTGGTGCGTGCCTATAATTCCAGCTATTCTGGAGGCTGAGGCAGGAGAATTGCTTGAACGTGAGAGTGAGCCGAGAGATCATGCCATTGCACTCCAGCCTGGGCAACAAGTGCGAGACTCTGTCTCAAAAAATAATAATAATAAATTTAAAAAATAAAAATAAAAAATAAATGGCATTCCAAAAAACCTGACAAAAAAAAGAGGCAGGAAGGAGGAACAGAGAAATAAAAAACAGAGGGGGAAAATAAAATGAAATTCAACCATATCAATAATTACATTAAATGTTAATGGACTAAACATTCCAGTTGAAAGGCAGAGATTGTTGGAATAGTTTTGTTTTTTTTTTTCTAAACCTATTTGCAGTCTACAAGAGATGAATTTTAAATATAAAGACACAAGATGAAAACAAATGGATGGAAAATTATATACATTCAAAAGCTGGTGAGGCTGCATTAATATCAGATAAAATAGACTTTGAGACAAAGGGTATTACCAGAGAAAAAGAAGGATATTTTATTATGGTGAAAGGGTCAATTCATTAGGAAGGGAAAACAATCATAACCATGTATGCAACTATTAACTCTGCTTCAAAGACGTGAAACAAAAACTGGCAGAATTAAAGGAAGAAACAGACAATACCATGATCAAAGTTGGAGATTCCATCAGTAAGGGTGAAGTCTGATTTCACCTTCAGGACATATGGGTTTGGGAGGCCATTCCTTAGGCCAGGGCTGGGCTATGGGCTGTGGGACGTGGGCTGTGGGCTGTGGGCTGTGTTAAGACACTTCAGGGAGAAAGCCAGGAGGGAGTCAGGCAGGCAGTTTAGTGACAAAGACTGGAAAGATTCTTTGAGGCTGAGACACTGATGGTCTCAGGTGATTTTTATGGAGAGCCTCAGGCCCCACTTGAGGTGAGGAGGCAATGGTTGAAGGCATTGAACCGTTTCTGAAGGGCATAGTGATAATGTCCATATGGCAATGATTACTTTTGTCAGCTGTTCCAGAACAGGATGCCAGGTAGTGGAATGGAAAGCAGCAGCAGAGGCCAAAAAAAGCTTTACCCACTTCATTATTAGCCACTCAGGGTTCCTTTATAATAGACCTGATGAGTTGGGCTCAGGTGTCAAAGACCACAACAAGAGCTAACCTTACCCTTAATGGTCCCCTAGACTTGTCGGGGTCTGGAGAAACAAGAGGTAGCCCAGTGGTTCTCAAGCTTGAGCATGCATCAAGATCACCTGGAGGTCTTGTTCAAACCAGATTGTTGGGCCCCATGCCCAGAGTTTCTGATGCAGCCGGTCTGAGGTGGGATCTGATGCTGATGTTGCTGGTCCAGGGACACACTTTGAAAACCACTAAGATAAACAAAATGCCACAGGAGCCCAGAAGAGGGAGATGTCTTTTTTGGCATGCAGAAGCAGGGTAGAATGACATAGTTGGAGGTGAGGCTGAGGGGCATGTCAGGTACGGGAGGTAGCCCAGGAGGAAATTAGGGGGCTCATTTATGGGGCTGAACTGCAACATCCGTCTAAGGAACAGTGCAGAACAGGCTGGCGAGGTGGACCAGAACCCCAGTCAAACATGGGCTAGCTTAGAAATGAAGAGCATAGGCATGGGTTCAAATCCTGGTCTGCCTCTTATTAGCTGTGTGACCTAAGAGAGATGATCTAAACTCGCAGAGCCTCGGTTTCATAATCTGTAAACTGGAGCTAATGTTATACCCACTCTAAGGATCTTTAGTGAGGGAATGCAGCCTGGCACAGAGTAAGAGCCAGTAGGAGCCAGCACCAGGGTTGCTATGGAGCACTAGGCAGAGGGCACACGGCTGACAAAGCTGCAGTGCTGGCTCCTGTGGGTTGACGTGGAGTACATCAGGCCTGGGCTGGGACTGGGGCAACCAGCTAGACAGACAGTATTTTGTGAAACTCTTCCTGAGGACACTTGGGCTCTTGGCTCAGAGGTATAGGCCTCCTTCTTAAGGCCATTGCTTTCCTAAGTCAAGGTGCTCCCAGCCCTCCTTCCATCCTTCCTGAGCCCCTGCCAAACTCAAGGGGTGGCTGTGGAAGCTCCACCAGGACCAGGCAAGGAGCCTGGCCTGGCCTCTGGATTTATTTGCCTGCCTTTCAGAATGATCAGCCAGCATCCAACGCAGCAAATGGCAGCAGCTTTTGGATTTTTTTTTTTTTTTAAGCAACAAAGCGATGTCTATCTGTGTTAAGGAAAGGGAATTCAGGCCAGGCGAGGTGGCACATGCCTGTAATCCCAGAACTTTGGAAGGCCAAGGCAGGCGGATCACTAGGTCAGGAGACCAGCCTGGCCAACATGGTGAAACCCTATCTCTGCTAAAAATACAAAAATTAGCTGGGTGTGGTGGCACTCGCCTATAATCCCAGTTACTCGGGAGGCTGAGGAGGAATTGCTTGAACTTGGGAGGCGGAGGCTGCAGTGAGCCGAGATAGCGCTACTGCACTCCAGCCTGGGTGACAGAATGAGATTCCATCTCAAAAAAAAAAAAGGAGGGGGGGGGAATTCATTTTTTCCCCCTATGTTCTGAGATAAAATGGTTCATTTCCATGAAAACTGAAACTCAGAGATGAATCCTTGCTGCAGTGCCTTTTGGACTGTGGGCTAAATGGGGAGGGAGCAATGTGCACGGGCTAGAGAACTAACTGTGTCTTCCGCGCCCTTTCCGGGTGCCACAGAGGACCCCAGGGCATGGGCACTGGCTCCTGCATGGCCCCCGCATGGTTCTTTGTCTCCGCTTTCTGTCCGTGTGGTTTGAATGGAGCTCAGGATAAAGCCAAGCCTGATCATCTTGGGGGAAGCATTGCTTGTGGTTGGAAATCATGAGTAAATTTTGAAAAATAGTCAAAGAAATTCTTGCTTAGGGAAGCAAATTTCCCAGCAGAGGGGGAAAAAAAGCCAACTGGTAAAGTCCAATAGGGATAATCAGAAATAGTCTCTGGATGATTCACCTTTGGCATCATCTATCCCCTTCCCAATCTTCCCTGCAGGATGGGTAACCTGGAGGTACCCACGTTCAGGTGATTGTCTAGGAAGAATCAACTTAGACATGAAGCCAAATTCCTGAGCAGTTTTCACTGCACTCCAGATTCCCTCATGCTGCCTTCTCTAACTCCTTCTTCATCCAAATGCAGTTCACATTATGTATCTGCTCCCTGGGGGCTCTTGGCCCTGGCAGATGTTTGCGGCAGAACCCTGGGACTGATCCAAAGGTTAGACCTTCTAGGCCCTGCATGGGGAGGTACAGCTTAAAGGTGTAGGTGGATTTATCTCATCGGCCAAGTATTGCCTGAGTGTCTGCATGAACAAAAGGACAGTGAATTCCTCTCTCTTAGCCTTGCAAATCAGTCCCCCAACTTGCCCAGACCATGCGGTGATGCTATTTTTCTCCCTTGACGCTGAGAAGAGTAAATGAGGCAGCAACCCAGGTAGGAGGAGAGGATCTGGTTCAGGACCTAGCTGAGTCATTCCTCTCTCCCTCCCACTTTTCCCTGCCCCTCCGTCATAGCTTTAATTCGGCCTTTATCTTCCTTGACTCAGGTAGACATTGGTCTTCCTGCCTCCACTCTTATGTCTCCAAGCTTCTCTATAGGGCAGTTTTTTTTTTTCCAGACAGGTCTCACTGTGTTCCCCAGACTGGAATTCAATGGGGTGATCATGGCTTACTGTAGCCTCAACAACCTGGGCTCAAGTGATACTTCCCCGTCATCCTCCCCAGCAGCTGGGACCATAGGCATGCGCCACTATGCCTGGCTAATTTTTAGATTTTTTGTAGAGATGAGATCTCTCTGTTGTCTAGACTGGTCTTGAATGCCTAGTCTCAAGCCATCCTCCTTCCTCAGCCTCCCAAAGTGTTGAGATTACATGTGTGGACCATGGCACCTGGCCTAGGGTAAGCTTTTTAAAAAGCAAATCTGTGCATGTAATTGCTTGGATTTATACCCAAGAACAACCAGGTGCACAGCTCAGCAGAAGCCTGGAAGGGGGATTGCAAGTGGAGGCTTAGTCTGGGTTAGGTCCCTTCCTTAGTGCAAAGAGGCCAGGTAAGTCTTCTATCTCCAAGTATGGGTTGGTCCCTGCTGATCCAGGTTGGGGTTTGGGGGAGGACTCATCTCCTTTTGAGAATGTTATCACAAGGGACAACCTGAAGTCATAAGCTGCCCACTTGTTTTTGTTTTTTTTTTTTTTTGAGACAGAGTCTTGCTCTCTCACCCAGGCTGGAGAGCAATGGCAGGATCTCGGCTCACTGGAGCTTCCACCTCCCGGGTTCAAGCGATTCTCCTGCCTCAGCCCCCCAAGGAGCTGGGACTATAGGCGCGCACCACTATGCCTGGCTTATTTTTGTATTTTCAGTAGAGACAGGGGTTTCACCATGTTGGCCAGGCTGGTCTTGAACCCCCGACCTCAGGTGATCCACCTGCCACGGACTTCCAAAGTGCTGGGATTACAGGCGTGAGCCACCGACGTCTTTAACTCCCCTAGGGGAGGAGAACATTCCTCTCCAAAGCCCCTACAATACTGGCTGTGCTCTGCAAGGTGTGGGCCTCCCTGGATGTTTGTGGAATGACTCTGAGGCATGTGGGAATGCCCCAGGGTCAAGGCAGCTTTGGAGTGGGGGATGAGAGTGCATCTCATTTCTCTCCCAGGCTCTCCCCAATTCCATGGGACCCAGGAGTAGCAGAGCTGCCTCTGAGAGTTGACAGGCTTATTTTTAGTTTGGATTCTCGTTCACAAGCCGGATTGTTTTTCCATTTTGCCTAATTTGGGCCAGGTCCTGATGGTGTCTCCTAGGACCCTGGCTTGGGCTGTGAAAGGTCTGCAGGACTTAAGCCTTGGGGCAGGGAAGTCCCACCAGCTTCCTGTCCCAGGGCATTGGACACCCTGGGGCCTGGACCAGCTGCCCCCGTTGGAAGAGAAAGGAACCTGGGCCTCCCCTTGCTGAGCCTTTGGTGATTTGGGGTGGGAGGGGCGTAGACTTAACATCCTGTTTAAATTTGGCATTAGCTGAATTTTTTAACAGGGGTTATGACCCCCCTCCTCCCTCTCCCAGGCCTTCCTTACATATTCCTCTAATCAATTTTTAACTTCTGGCTCTAACTCTGCCCTTTACCTTGGAGTGTTGGGCCTGACTGAGGGAGGAGCATTATGATTTCTTGAATCCTGCCTCTGAACAGAACTGGCCAAAGGGAGGCTGCCACGAAGCCCAAGGGACCACTGGGAGACCAGAAGATGGGAAGAGAAGAGGAGAAAAAGAATAGGGAGGAGGAGGAGAAGAGGAGAGGAAAGAAAAGAGAGGTGTGTGTGTGTGTGTGTGTGTGTGTGTGTGTGTGTGTGTTGGGGGAGGGTGGGATTGTGTTGTAGGCATGTGACTGTGCTCGGGCTCAGCAGGAGATGCAGGAGGCCCAGTCGAAAGACAAGCGAGCAGGACAAAGGCCTGATTACACCCAGACACGATGGCCATCGAGCCCAGTCGAGGCTCTGCCGAGCAAACATCCAGCCCCTCTGTGACTCCCAGGCGGAGAAGCCCACATTCCTGCCCGGCAAAGGCTGCTTTAATCAAGGCTCCAGATCCTTCCTGCAGCCGCCCGGGGGGGACTGTAACGCTAAACACATTAGTGTGTGAGATTGAAAGGTAACACATTCTCATGGAAGCCCCCAGAACAATGGGCCTCGGGTCTGGGTTTCATTTGGAGGAACTGTGCGGTGGGAATTTCTCTAATCAGATAAAAGGAAAATGAAAAACTCTATCGTTCTCAAACTTTAATGCTCTTAATTGCATTAATTCGAAAAACATACAAGGTCTTTCTGAGTATGGTGTTGGAGCCTATAGGAAAGGAAGCTCAGGGCCTGGCTGGGGGAAAGGCAGGAGTCTGATGGCAGAGAAGGGTGCCCGGGAGGGGCAGCCAGTGTGTCCAGGGCTTGAAGGATGGCCTGGCAGAGACCCAAGTGACAGGCAGTTAGGCCTCTGTCCCCCCGTGGCCCCTCCCAGCCTCGGTATTTCCGGGGCCTCTGTGGTGGCTGAAGAGGCCACTTGGCTTGGACCTGCTGCTGTCACTCACTCCTCATCTGCCCAGACCCAAGGGGGAAGGGCAGATCCTCTCTGCTCTGTCAGCGCCCACAGCCCAGGGCCAGCTGCTCCTCTGACAGCACACCCTGTCCGGATGCCTCCAGAAGCCCAAACCCAACCTGCCCCTTCATTGCTGTCCCAGTGTGCTGGACCTGCCAGCCTTACCCAGCCTCTTGCTGCCTAGACCCAGCTCCACAGAGGATGCAGTAGAAAGAAACAACCTGCACGAGGGCGTGGAGGCTGTCCAGAGGTGGTTGGAGCTTCCTGAAGCCTGAGGAATTGTGGGCTTCCTCCGCTGCCCTCCCGCTGCCAGGCCTGGAGTCAGCAGGGGCCAAGCCCGTTTCTCACCTCCACTTCCCAGGGCCACCCACAGTGTCAGGTTGGAGGAACAATAACTGAGCCTGCAGAGAATGTGGGGCCTGGGGGTTCCTAAACATTCTCGGACACGGCCTTCCTAGAAAATCTGGTGAGGACTAGAGGCTGCGTCTCAGAAAAGTGCAGACACAGGCCATGTGTGGTGGCTCATGCTTGCAATCCCAGCACTTTGGGAGGCTGAGGCGAGCGGATCACCCGAGGTCGCGAGTTTGAGACCAGCCTGACCAACATGGAGAAACCCCGTCACTACTAAAAATACAAAATTAGCCAGGCATGGTGGCGCATGCCTGTAATCCCAGCTACTCGGGAGGCTGAGGCAGGAGAATTGCTTGAACCCAGGAGGCGGAGGTTGCCTTGAGCCGAGATCGCACCATTGCACTCCAGCCTGGGAAATAAGAGCGAAACTCTGTCTCAAAAAAAAACCCCAAAAACGAAAAATGCAGACACATGCACACACACACACACACACACACACACACACGGGCATGCACATGAGTGTAGAGGTCTTACAAACACTTGTTCTCTGCATTCCAGGAGCTAGGTGAAGTCCTGCTCCTGAGTCTTGGCAGGGACATTGCCTTGCTAGGAGTCCTTCCAGGGGAGCAGGATTCTGGCCACAGAGACTGGGTGCAAGATAGGGGTGAGGAGAGCTCCCTGGAGCTGAGGAAGACTGATGAAGTTCAGGCCTGTGACACACAGGAAGATGGCCACAGACTGGGAAGCCTGCACATTGGGGTTTAACGGCAGCTTCTCCACACTCCACCTGTGTGACTTTGAGGCAAGTGAAGTTCATGTGTAGGAATAATATAAACCCCACCAGGACTGTGGGAGGATTGAAAAGGTATGCTGCACGCCAGGCAGGCAGGAGGGGCTCAGGAAGTGTTGGTTCTCCTTGGGACCGCAGTCCTTAGATGACAAAGAAGGGCATGAGGGTTGGCAGTGTGCACATAGGAGCTTCAGGGCTTGGTTTTCAGTGGCCACCGTAGAGGGCCTTCTTTCTCCATCCCATGTTTCCTCCTTGTATCACCGTTGCCTTGTGGCTCCCTCAACCTGGAACTCCCTTTTTTTTTTTTTTTTGAGACAGAGTCTGCTCTTGTTGCCCAGGCTGGAGTGCAATGATGCGCACAATCTCAGCTCACTGCAACCTCCGCCTCCCAGGTTCAAGTGATTCTCCTGCTTCAGCCTCCCAAGTAGCTGAGATTACAGGCACCTGCCACCATGCCTGGCTAATTTTTTATATTTTTGGTAGAGACAGGGTTCTACCATGTTGGCCAGGTTGGTTCTTTTTTTTTTTTTTTTTTAAGACAGAGTTTCGCTCTTGTTGCCCAGGCTGGAGTGCAATGATGCGATCTCGGCTCACCGCAACCTCTGCCTCCCAGGTTCAAACGATTCTCCTGCCTCAGCCTCCCTAGTAGCTGGGATTACAGGCATGTGCCACCACGCCTGGCTAATTTTGTATTTTTTTAGTAGAGATGGGGTTTCTCCATGTTGGTCAGGCTGGTCAGGAACTCCCAACCTCAGGTGATTGGCCCGCCTCGGCCTTCCAAAGTGCTGAGATTACAGGCATGAGCCACTGCGCCTGCCCTGGCCAGGCTGGTCTTGAACTCCTGACCTCAAGTGATCCGCCTATCTCTGCCTCCTAAAGTGTTGAAATTACAGGTGTGAGCCACCATACCCAGTCTAGGAACTCTCCCCTTTACCTTGAACTTGTAGCAAGCTCATCTCAGCGCTCAAGTGTCATCTGCTCTATGAAGCCCTGCAGAGTCCCTGGGAGAACTAACTCCCCAGGGAGGGAGGCTGGGGGTGTGTTATTGTTCCTATTTTCCAGAAAATTTAGACTCTGAGAGGTTGGTTGACTTGCCTGAGGTCACTCAGCAGCAGAATCAGGACTAACATTCCAGGTAACGGCCTCCACTGTCCAGCACCTGCTCGGTCCTGCACTGGGTACTTTGCATATGTGAGCTTGTTGCATTTCTACCAGAACCTAAGTGGCTTGGCTCCAGGTCCACATTCTTTCCCAGCAACACACTGCCTCTCAAAGACGTGGATGGAAAACCAGATTTCCAGGGCTCTTTTAAAATCTTCTTCCTTCGTGAAGAATGTTGTCAGTCATCAGCCAACACCACTTACTCAGAGCTCTGGGCGTGGACCAATGAAGGACAATGTCCTCACCTGGGCAGAATACAGGCTGTAAGAGTGGCCAGACCTGCAGCTAGCCCTCCAGGGGGAAACAGGAGTGAGAGAGGTCAACCTGTATCTCACACGAGTCTTGCCCTCCTGCTGGTTCTGCCACTAACCAACCCTAGAGCCTTGAGGAAGGGATGCCTCTCCTGGCCTCAGTTTCTCTATTTGCATCACAAGGAGCTGGAGGCATAAGGTTTTCTAAGAACACTCCGGCCCTGGGATTCTAGGATTCTGTGACTTCTGAGGGTGCCTTGGGCTAGCTATGCCTGAGTGCAGGAGGTGGTGATCAGCAGGGATTCTCGTGGAAAAAGGTGCCGTGGTCTGCCTTAATCTTGCGGTGTCATTGTTTGCCAGAGCTCAGAACTCAGGAGGGGGGAGCTCCTCTGGGATAAGGGGAGCCCTGGTTGAAGATGATTTACAAAGGGAAGCTGTGCGCAGGTTAGCGGGGCCCGACGGTGTGCTGGGGGGGACAGGCAGATGTGCTCTTTCGGCTGGCAGATGTTATTTCTTAAGAACTTCTGAAGGCAGGGTCCTGAGCGGAGGGAATCTTATGGTCTTGTCTCTCCTATGACCTAATTTAATCATCGCACCTGATCTATTAGGGGAGAATATTGGCCCCCCACCATTCCTGCCCCGTGTCTCCCCGTGTTGCCCCCTCCCTGCTCAGCAGTCCATCAAGTAGTGGAAGTAAGGTCACCTGGCTGGGACGTAGTGGGGCAGAGATGCAAACGCAGGCCCGCTGGTGCCAATGGCCAGATGCCATCCACTGTGCCATGCTGCCCACACCTCATCTCCATTAGGGAGGAGTGCAAATCACAGAACCAGCAGTTGAATTCTAGTACCAAGCAAACTCATCGAAGGAAACCTCACATGAAAAGGTTGCAAACTGAATACCGGCATGCCTCAGTTTAAGCAAATCCAGTATACCCAAATCTAAAAATAGCTCCTTCTATTGGAGCTCTTTCCCATATGAATTCATTCCCATATGAAAACGAATCACTGGTTCTTTTCTTCAAGAAGCCAACTCTTATTAGTGCTTTAAAAATACAACTCAAGTTGCCAAATGTGATTTCATATGCAATCCTCCTCCTGTCCCCCACCCCAATATACTTCTCACTCTTGATCCCAAAGGAACACTCCGCCTTTCATAAAGAGAGGTCCGCCTGCAGTGAGCGGGGCTGGAAACCAACATGGCAAACACATGTCCAGGATTTTCTGGGACTGGCTCATTTTCTAATATTAGGTTTCCATTGTCCCATGAGAATGCTTGGAACTTGGGGCCTTGGGGACTGATGCTTTGGTTGGTACAATAAAGTCACCAGGGAGAGGAGGATGCTGTCCTGTCAAATCCATTTTCTACCCTGGCAGGCCCGGTCAGAGGGTAGGCTGGTCAGAGAGGGTGGTGATGGTGGGGAGCCCAGAGGCAAGCCTATGAGGCGGGGGGAGCCATGTGGGGTGAGGGATTTGGGGTATGGGGTGAGTCAACTGAGAGAGTCAGCTCCTTGGGTTCCTGGGATCGATTAGCAAGCATGCCACGCAAAGCAGGCGGGCTGCAGAGATGCAGGCTCCCTCCACGGGCTCTCTCTGCATGGGAAGCAGGTGGGCGGGGCCCTGGAAGGTGGCCAGGGAAGAGCAGCTCCATGATTAAAGGGTTGGAGACCAGGACTTTTGAAGCGAGACCAGGATGGCTGGTTATTTATGCATTCATCTCTGGGCCCTGCCTCTATCCTACCCCACTCCACCACCCAGCAACTCAGACCTGTGGCCCAGCCCTGGACCCCATACTGGGCCCTGGGAGGTAGGAGAAGAAGGCAAGTATTTCCAAAACATTGACTGAATACCTGGGGTGTGGTGGCAGGGGCTTTAACACACAAACATCATGAATCTCCCCAACAAGCCCGTGGGGCAGGAGATACTAGCTCCATTTTACAAGTGTTCAACAAGAGTTGAAATTCTTTGCTCAAAGTCACATAGCCAAATGGAATAAGATCCCAGATCTTCTGATTTTACCTCATTACAGCAAAAACAGAAGTGACAGAGGAAGGCTGGAGTCCAAGGGCGAGGGTGCGGGCAGGGAAACCTGAACCAGCTCCTCCAGTGACTGCGTTGTTTCCTCAGGGTTGTTTACGCATGAAAGGGTCTTTCTCCAAACAGGAACAGTGGTGAGGCTGCTGTTCTTTACTGAGTACCTACTACATTTGTGGCATTCTAATCCTTACAACGATTTCCCAGGGTAAGTATTATAATCCCAATTTTACTGATGAGGAAACAGAGACTCAGAGACTTGCCCGCAGTCAGGGAACTAATAAAGGGCAGAAGGGTTTGTTCTGCCTCCAAAGCCCACAGCTCTTTCATCCCCCCGCCGCCCTCTGCAGCACCCGCATATGGTTGCTGGAGCTGCTTACATGTTTTTGTGTCAAAGCCCCTGCCGCCACACCACAGGTGTTCACTCAACATTTTGGAAATCCTTGTCTTCTTCTCCCACCCCCCAGGGCCCAGCATAGCTGTTATCTATGGGAAGGGAGTTTAGGGAGGGACCTGGGAGTCATTCTGAGAGCGTCCTTAGAGCACAGGAGGGTTGCCCCAGAAGGCTGCTGACTGACTAGCTGCATTCCAGCTCCCCATGCCAATTCACAGCCAGGCTTTGGCTCGTGCCATTTCCTTCTTGCATTTGTTTTCATGTCAAATCCTACCCATCCTTGAGGACTGGACGCTGATGGCTTTTCTTCATAACTCCCACTGATCTCCTAACCAGAGCTGTCACCCCCTCTTTCAACTCTCTCTCTACCTTTCATGTAGCAGGTATGGACCCGGGGCCTCCCCTATTTATCTGGCTCAAATGTTTGGAAGAGAGAGGTTGGGTTATGTTTAAGGAAGGGCTTCCTAGATGAAATTTCACGGAGGGGATTCCTGAGTCCCAATCTGGGAAGCTTGAGTGAGTCATAGAGAAATGGTGCTCTTGGTGAGTTGAGTGTGGGGACAGCCTGCCCCTACTCCCAGCATCGGGCACAGGTGCAGACCCGGCAGGGCCTCTGCTTTCCCTCACCTTCCTCACAGTCCCACAGTATTCCTGTGCGTATGGGGGCCTGGAGATTCCTGCTGGCCACACCGAAACCCTTCCTCTGAATGCTGTGTAACTGTGGCTCCTACATGGTGTTATAGGAAGAACTCGGCCAGCCACGGTGGCTCATGCTATAATCCCAGTACTTTGGGAGGCTGAGGTGGGTGAATCACCTGAGGTCAGGAGTTCAAGACCAGCCTGGCCAACATGGCGAAACCCCGTCTCTACTAAAAATGCAAAAAATTAGCTGGGCATGGTTGTGGGTGCCTGTAGTCCCAGCTACTTGGGAGGCTGAGGCAGGAGAATTGCTTGAACCCGGGAGGTGGAGGTTGCAGTGAGCTGAGATCGCGCCATTGCACTCCAGACTGGGCAACAGAGTGAGAGCGAGACTCTATCTCGAGAAAAAAAAAAGAAAAGAAAGAAAGAAGGAACAAACTCAGGACCAGGAGTCTCACTGGGCTGTGGTGGTTTCTCAGCCTGCATGTGGCCTTGTAAACTTGGGTAAGTCACCCGTTACTTCTGGGACTCAAAACTGGCCAGTGAGCTTTCCACTGGGTTCAGGAAATACAAGGACCAATAACAGAGGGTCCCTGCCCTTAAGAAGCTGACAGTCTAGAGAGGGACACCAAATAAACAGATTGCTGTAGTCAGTGCAGTTATTTCTGCAATAGAGAGATGAACAGCACCACACTGAGAGGAATTGAGGAGAATCAGAGGACACAATGACCAACCCTGCTGGGGGCAGTTGGATAAAACCTTACAGAAGAGGTGATGTGAAGGATCGCGGGAGTTTGTCATACAGAGAAGAGGATGGGAGCACTCAATTGTTATTTACTTTGAGATTTGCTGGCTGGGGTTCATCACCTGAGCTCTGTTCCTGCCTTCTGATCAGGACGTGCCCTAAGTTACTACTTGGCGTTCAGGGAGGGTTCTGGTACCCCTGTGGAAACTCAACTCAGGCACAGTCTACATCCTGGCAAGGCTCAGTTAGAGGGCAGCTCACAAAAGAAATGGCTGGTGGGATAGGAATGGAAACCAGAGAAGGAGGTTGGAGGAGGGAGTTTCAAGAAGTAAATATTCAATAGCATTAAGTGCTACAGGGATCAGAAAAGATGAAGATGGTGAAAAATCAGACAATGTTTGGCATGTGGAAAAAAGACTGGAGGGAAATATACCAGAATGCTCATGATAGCTGCCTCCGGGTGCTGTGAGGATGCATGCCTGATCCTTTTCCTGCTCCTGTGCGCTGCTCTGCACTTGCCAAATTTTCTACAATGAGCATTTATTTGATAACCAAGAAACAGAACAATTGAAACTTGTTTAAAAAGAAGTCATTGGTGACCTTGGCAGGAGTGGATTCAGCAGAGCTGTACCGACAAGCCAGATTGCAGGGCATTAAGAAAGTAGCAGGGGGTGAGGAAGCAGAAGAAGTGCGTGGAACACTCGGAGAGAGATCTGGCAGGACATGGAAGGGCAGAGACGGTTCTGGAGGCAGCCAGGCCAGGTAGGGATGTTTATTCTTTATTTAATGTGGGAGGGACTTTTGAAAGTGATAAAATTTCCTGCATCAAAAATCAGGATCTTATAAAGGACTTTTGTGCCTTTTCTGAATATAAGACAAAGAAGGGCTGGGTGCAGTGGCTCAAGCCTATAATCCCAGCACTTTGGGAGTCCGAGGTGGGCAGATCATTTGAGGTCAGGAGTTCGAGACCAGCCTGGCCAACATGGTGAAACCCCATCTCTACTAAAAGTAAAAAATTAAAAAATAGCTGGGCGTGGTGGCACACACCTGTAATCCCAGCTACTGGGGAGGCTGAGGCAGAAGAATCACTTGAACCTGGGAGGCCAAGGTTGCAGTGAGCCAAGATCATACCACTGCACTCCATCCTGGGTGACAGAGTGAGACTCTACCTCAGAAAACAAAACAAAACAAAACAAAACAAAACAAACAAACAAAAACAAAGAAGGAGAAAATTTATTGGAATTTCTAGGACATTTCTGTGGATTATAGAGACAACAGAAAAAAAGAATTCTGAAAGTGGGATTGTCCTGGCAAATCTGGGCTTTGAGTTTGTTTATTGTGTGGGTTTTGCGTCAGAGGGGAAGGAACAAGTAAAGAAGAAGACAGAGAGGATGTTAAGAAGCAGGGAAGACCCATGTTCACAACGGTGTTATTCACAATAGACAAATGGTGGATGTAACCCAAGCACCCATCAATAGATGAATGGATCACCAAAATGTAGCCTATTTACACAATGGAATATTATTCAGCCGTAAGAAGGAAGGGAATTCTGACACATGTCCCAACATGGATGAACTGCGAGGACATTATGCCAAGGGAAATAAGCCAGCCACAAAAAGACAAATACTGTATGATTCCATTTATATGAGATATCTAAAACAGTCAAACTCGTGGAAACAAAGAGCAGAACGGTGGTTGCCAGCGACTGGGGGAAGGAAGAATAGGAAGCTATTGTTAAATGGGTACAGAGTTTCAGTTCTGGAAAATGAAAGAAATTCTGGAGACATTGTGAGGACCGTTGCACAACAATCTATAACTTAGTGGATAAAATAGTCAATTGTATATTATGTATACTTTAATCATAATTTAAACAAATTAAAAATAAATAGGTAAGTGGAAAGAATTACCCCACTCCCCAGAGAAGCAGGGGAGAAGTGGGGAAGCAAGTCTTCCCGGGTGGCAGAACCGTCCCTGAGTATCCCAACAGGGATGGTTTTGGAAAAGTGTAAAGAACACTTTCTGGCTAAGAGCAGTGGCTCATGCCTGTAATCCCAGCACTTTCAGGGACCGAGGTGGGTGGATCACCCGAGGTCAGAAGTTAGAGACCAACATGGCGAAATCCTGTCTGTGCTAAAAATACAAAAAATAGCGGGGCATGATGGCGGGTGCCTGTAATCCCAGTTACTCAGGAGGCTGAGGCATGAGAATCGCTTGAACCCAGGAGGCAGAGGTTTTAGTGAGCAGAGATCGTGCCACTACACTCCAGTCTGGGCGACAAGAGCGAAACTCTGTCTCAGAAAAACAGAATGCTATTTATCCAGAGCACAAAGTGAAGATGGGAAAGGGAGATACAGAAATAGAAGTGGAGGAGGGAATGGGGGTGAGCCCGAGTGCCCAGGTCTATCCCCACCTGCTATGGCTAAGGTTTAGAGAATAGGTTGGACTTATTCGCCATTCATTTGTTCAATGAGGTACAGTGCTTCAGCACCAGCATACACATAGCGCGTTTGTGTGAATCAGAGAACAAACACCATCTCTTTCCCAGGGAGATACAACCTCCTGGGTGCGGGGTTTAGCGGGTGGACAGTATCTCTGTGGGAGGGGGGAGTTCAACCCCTACCTGACCACTTGGCTGAGAGCCTCTGTATTATAAGCAACTTACACAGTTGCATCATCAGCCCTGTGTACCAGGCACTGTGATAGATTCTGTAGAGTTTTCTTAGCTATAGAAGACCAATCTGTGCCCTGAACTATCTAATGTTGCAAGTGTTGAAGGAGCCAAGGGAAGAGAGAGAAGGCAATCTGTTCGACAGCATGACCCTGAACCTCATGCACTTTGCTTCTGTGGGGCTCTGAGGCCAGGAAGCAGGGATGCAAAAGATGGCAGGAGGGACTGGGTTTGGGCCTTGGCATTGCAAACCCAATGGCAGGTCAAGGCCACGGGGGTGTGGGGAGGGTCTGAAGGGGTTGACTTGGTGTCCAGGCTTGGGAGGAGCCCGGTTTGACTGGGGAGGAAGGCACCTGGACACTGCACACATGTGTGAGGTGTGCAGGAAGTCTGCCTGCTGCCTGGAGGAACCAACTTGCTGCTGGTCGCCTTAGGCAGGTGAAGCCTCTCTGTACTAAGCCTGCTACACAGGGGTAGCCGGTCACCTTTGACTCCTCTGAATTATCCCTGGGGCAGAATGCCTGTAACCAATTTTAACCAGAGGCCAGCAGGCCTGGCTGCCACTGATTTGTGCTGTCTTCCCCACTGTCAACACAAGCAAGATAATGATCTTTGGGCTATCTATGACAAGGGGTAACAGACTTTCCAGTCGGGGAAACCAGTGTTCAAATTCCAACTTTACAATTTATAAGCTAAGTGATCCTGGATAAGTCTCAAGTTTCCCTACCTGTAAAATGGATTCAATTATACCATCCCCCTAGGAGTTGATAAAGATGGAATGTGTTGATATACATAAAACACCCAGCACAATGCCTGTACAAACTAATGAATGTTCAGGGGCTGTCATTTCACACACACATACACACACACACACTCTCTCTCACACACACATGCACAAATACACGCATGTGCACAACCACTTGGTTTGGGAAGTCCACATCAGTGAGGTCTGACACCTGGCCCATGTCAGTGGGGCTGGTACAGGTGATGAGGAAGACTTTTATCTGCAGCACAGAGAAATTCCTTCTGTCCACTTGCTCAGAGGTCCCTCGTCTCTCCTCTCTTCCTCTCCCAACCAGCAGGCTTAGAGACAGACCTCCTCTGCTGCCCGTGGCACAGGCTCACAGAGCATGCCACACGCTGGACGTGGCACTTCTCAGGCACTTGTGGTGAAGTATGAGGTGGTATGCTGACTGGTACTGCAATGCAGTGAGGTACAACATGGGGAGCTAAACGGCCCTGGGATGAATTGGGATACACGGTGGGAAGCTGAGTGACCCTGGGATTAAGTGGGGTACAGTACAGGGAGCTGAGGTACCCCATATGAAGTGGGGTACGGTGTGGGGAGCTGAGGTACCCCATGATGAAGTGGGGTATGGTGTGGGGAGCTGAGGTACCCCATGATGAAGTGGGGTATGGTGTGGGGGCTGAGGTACCCCATGATGAAGTGGGGTATGGTGTAGGGAGCTGAGGTACCCCATGATGAAGTGGGGTATGGTGTGGGGAGAGGTAGGGCACACTGTGGCAGGTGAGTACCCCAGGAGTAGTGGAGTACAGTGGTAAACGAAGGCTCACTGGTGATGGCAAATGCTCTGGTGAGAAGCAGTGCTACCTTCTGCTTCGTAACCCTGCCTTCTCTTCCTACTTCTACTACTCCACTTTCTTTATTTTTTTCTTTTTGAGACAGTCTTGCTCTGTTGCACAGGCTGGAATGCAGTGGTGTGATCTCGGCTCACTGCAAGCTCTGCCTCCTGGGTTCACGCCATTCTCCTGCCTCAGCCTCCCCAGTAGCTGGGACTACAGGTGCCCGCCACCATTAATTTTTTGTATTTTTAGTAGAGACAGGGTTTTGCCATGTTTGCCAGCATGGTCTTGATCTCCTGACCTCGTGATCCGCCTGCCTCGACCTCCCAGAGTGCTGGGATTACAGACGTGAGCCACCGCGTCCGGCCCTACTACTCCACTTTCAAATTAGACATCGCTGCTCAGGATTCCTTCCCTAGAAATGGACCTAAAATACTTCTCCTACAGACATGACCCTGAGGACAGCCAGTGGCTTCTCACCTGGGCTCCTCGCTCCCAGCACCAGGTGCTGCCGGGTGAGAGTTCCCTTTGTGCAGAGCCCACTTACCACGTGTTGGATGGATGCATCCATTAAGGATGGGATGGATGGAGTACAGGAGTCCACTTCGCACACATTTCCTGAGGTCTCCCAGGTGTCACGCACAAGATGGCCTCTGGAGATCAGATGGGAATACAAACTGGTCCCTGTTCTCAAGGAGCTCACATAGGCCCCCAGCTTCATCTGGGCTAAGAGATTTGACCCACACACTTATCCAGTGTAGGGGACAGGCCACCAACTCTGCCTTGGTAAGCCTGGGAAGGCTTGACAGAGTTGGTAATCTCCGAAGAGGGCTTTGGAGGAGGCATAGGAGTGGAGGACCGCGGAAGAGGCATTTGAGGCTGGCTCTCAGTGGCTTCAGGAGGTTCTGACTTGGTGGGAGATATGTCCTATAGAGGTTTTCCAAGGACCCACAGTGCTATGCTGATTTTCTGAAACCCAGCAGGACCTAGGCAGGGTGACAAGGGCAGTGACAGAGCTACAGTTGTGTCTTTTTAGAGGGAAGTAAGAGTGAGCATGGTCAGAGAACCTGGCTACACCCATCTCTTGCAGTCATAATCTATTCCTTTCCAATCAAAGAGGGAGTGAAAGCGGTTTTTCTCCCTCAGACACAGGGATGAGGCTAGGAGGGAGGAGCTGGGTGGGCTGCACTGGACCAGCCTGGCCCTGGCGGACCTGCAGTTGGGCGGGAGGATGCTGGTTATTTGACTAAAATGTATGTTTAAGGTCTCAGTTACAATGGGCCCCGGGCGCTGTGTAACAAGCTGCAGCTGTCCCGTTGCTCGTTAGCTTTCCTGACATCTTCTTGGGCTGGTCCTGGGAGAGCCGCCCCCAAGCTCCTCTCTGTGGGCCAGGGCCCTGAAAAGCTGACTTCTTGCCCCCAGCCTCAGAGCTGCCATGATGAATGGCGCTGCTGCCCCGTGCAGACAAATGTCTTCCAGGAACAAGCCCTGTTTGTTTAAATCAAATGATCACCATCTACTCTGGCGAAAGCCCCTCCCTGAACTCAAGGCCCAGGCCTGCCTCAACTGCCACCCGCCTGTCCCTCTGCCTCTGCACATTAGGAAAGGACACATGAAGGAGTCAGGAACAGCTCTAGCCACTGTCGTCAGAATGGGGACAGAGCAAGGTCTCCAGGGCCAGCAGGGCCTGGTCATCTTTGGAAGTGGGGTGAGAAAGGACTAAGCCTTCATGGAGACATGGAGAACAGCCAGCAGGGCCTCAGCTGCACTGCGTCTGTGCTCTGCGCTTTGCACTTTCTACATGTGTCTGTACTTAAGTTATGCCTCTCCCAGCTTCAGACCCCTCAAGCATAGAAGAGTTTGTTAGGTCCACAGCTCTCAACCCCGGCTGCACATTGGGGTCACCAGAGGAGCTTTTAGCAACTACTGATTCAGTTGGGTTCCAGGCAAGGCCATTTCTTCCCCTCAGGCCCTCAAGCGATTCTAGTGTGCAGCCTTTGGTTTGAGTAGTTCCCAAGGTCTCTGACTGCATGGCTTATCAGGTCTTCTTTGAAAATTCCTGGCTGCTTAGGAAACACCTTCAGGAAGCCATCAATTTGCAGACTGTGGGCCCCAAGAAGTTCCTGTAGCAGGAGTTCTTTCTAAACAAACCCATCTGAACTGGAGCAGGAAGGGACCCCAGAGCCCACCTGTCCCAACTTGGTTTTAGAGATGGCAAAGCTGGGGAGTACTCCTCTCCTTGGGAGGACCCACAGCTCAGATGGGAAGTGCTTTGTCAACATAAAGCACCAACACTGGGAAATTACTACAGATGGAGTCATTGAGGATGGAGATTCGGGCACTGGAATTGTAACCACTATCTGTCTCCCCAGCTAGATTGTAAGCACCTTAATTGCAGAGAACAGGTCTCCTTTGTTGTGTGTGTGTGCGTATGTGTGTGTGTGTCCTCTTGACTTAGCAATAAATGACTATGTGGGTGGGTGGATGGATGGATGGATGGATGGGTGGGTGGGGCCTTCCACAGGTAAATTTCCCTTCCTTACTCATCACTACATTTTGCTGTGGGTCACCTAGGCTGTCATCACCACTGTCACTGCTGTGAATAACGGAGTGTCAGGAGCTGAGGGAGGCAGTAGGGTATTGAGAGAATCTGTTAGCCTTGGGACTCAGGGGAGGGCCATTAATAAGGAGTAAGTATCCGAAGCTGGTCCTGACAGGCTTGCTGTGAATGGTGAGGCCAGATTACATGCCCATTATACCCTGCTGTGAATCCACATATCCCTAAGCCCCATCACACAGTGTAGCCGGGAATTTCTCACCTTCAAAGGCCATTTCTGCCCAAAGAAGAATGTGGACCTGCAGGTTCCAGGTGGGAAGGAGAGGGACCCAGGGGCTGGGTGAGGACAGAAGTTGATGCTCTGGACTTAGTATGAAGAACTCCTACAAATTCTTAATTCCTCAAAATACTGCCCAACATGCAACCAGCCACCTTTTATTGAACTTCCACGTGGGCAGACACTGTGCTTGGCTGAGGATACAGAGGAAAAAGACCCTGCTGCCCTCAGAGAACTTGTGGTCAAGGAGTGGAAGCTGTCGGGGAAAGGGCAGAGGGCTGGTGAGCACGGAGGAGAAAGTGCCAGACAGGGCATGGACCGCAGGGCTGGCTTCATAGAGGGGCAAGATTTAAGCTCGGAGGGAGTTTAGGGTGGCTCCCAGGAATCTGAATTTCTATCTTTTTTTTTTTTTTTGAGATGGAATCTTGCTCTGTAGCCCAGGCTGGAGTGCAGTGGTACAATCTCAGTTCACTGCAACCTCCCGGGTTCAAGCGACTCTCCTGCCTCAGTCTCCTGAGTAGCTGGGATTACAGTCACGTGACACCGTGCCCAGCTGATTTTTGTATTTTCAGTAGAGGCAGGGTTTCTTTTATTTATTTATTTATTTGTTTTGAGATGGAGTCTCACTCTTTCCCCCAGGCTGGAGTGCAGTGGTACGATCTCAGCTAACTGCAACCTCTGTCCCCTGGGTTTAAGCGATTCTTCCGTCTCAGCCTTCCAAGTAGCTGGGATTACAGGTATGCACCACCACGTCCAGCTAATTTTTGTATTTGCAGTAGAGACGGGGTTTCCCCATGTTGGTCAGACTGGTCTTGAACTCCTGACCTCAGGTAATCCACTCGCCTCAGTCTCCCAAAATATTGGGATTACAGGCATGAGCCACCGCGCCCGGCCGACTCTGAATTTCTTCTCAAATGCACGGGGGAATCTGTTGTGCCGACAGGGTTAGGAATGATTTGTCTAGTGAGTGGTGGAGAAGGCATCCTAGGCAGCAGAAACTGCATGTGCAAAGAAAGGGAGGTGATCTAAGGGCACACAGGGAATGGCAAACAGTCAAATATGTGTAGAAACCAGGTTATTTGGGGGAAAAGGGGATGCGACCAGAGTGGGAGGAAGAAAATCAAAATGCCATTTTGTTCAAATTGTTGAAAATAATTCCCCCAGGAAACAGTAATCCATTTCAGCCTTCCTCATTCAGTGCTGATTTGCCCAAGTGGCAGGGAGATCTGGTGCCGATTACCAGGTTTCGGTGCATTAGGTAATGCAACAATAAAATCTGGGTCACTGCAGCACAAAGTCCCCTTTATTTTGACAAGTGTAGTTTTTACTCTGAAGTGTTATCATAAATAATTAAATTAAACCAGTAAATGGGTTGTAGTATGCTTTGCTGCAGTAACAAAGTCTCTGTAACCCCAGACACTGAGCCACTCCTTTGGGGGATTCTTGGCTCGGAAACATTTGGGAATTTTCCAGAAGTCGAGAATATTTGGAGTAGTCAAGGCAGAGAGGTAGGGCTGAAGGCTTGTTCCAGCCCATCCTGCTGCCGCATTTCCCACTGGGCTTCCCTATCCTGCTGTACCCCATTGTATCATTTGACCTGTGGCAGCTTGAATCTGTAAAGGGATCACTCCTCAGCCCTAGGCTGGCCTGGAATGAAGAGGGGTCGAGGGTCCCAGCACACGTATTGGGCAGCTCCCCCGCCCCTTTTTTTTTTTTGAGACAGAGTTTTGCTCTCGTTGCCCGGGCTGGAGTGCAGTGGTGCAATCTTAGTTCACTGCAACCTCCACCTCCTGGGTTCAAGCGATTCTCCTGCCTCAGCCTCCTGAGTAGCTGGGATTACAGGCACGTGCCACCATGCCCAGCTAATTTTGCATTTTTAGTAGAGATTGGTTTTCTCTATGTTGGTCAGGCTGATATTGGGCAGCCTCTTTTTTTTTTTTTCATAATGCCCACTCGGGCATCAGGGCAATAATAAATAAGGACTTCAAATCTTAGGGTAGAAGGGCTTGCAGGGACTCTCAAGACCACCAGACAACCCACCGCCACCCACGACTTTCACCATTTCATAGACGTGAAAACCAGGGAAGTGAAGTGACATTACCCATTGCTTGTTGGCCGATGGACGGGATTAAGTAACATGCAGAATGTGAGTGCCGAAGACTCGGAGACCCAAAGGGGAATGTGTTGGAGACACAGGGGCTGCATGCAGGCAGAGAAAGGGGAAGTCGCAGGAGGGAGGAAAGAGGAAATGGTAAGAGGTAGGGGTGAGGTCTACTAGAGGGCTGGGAGCTTTGAACCAGGCCTTCAGGCGGAGACCCTGAGGAGTCATCACCGGAGCCCTCAAGTACTCAGACTTCTGCCCACCGCATCAGGACAGATCTCAAACTGAGCAAGAGAGAAAATCTCTGTAGTGAAGAAGGAAAAATGGTGCTGGAGAGAATACCCAGAGGCAAAACCTTCTGGCTTTAAAGCAGGGAGGAGCTTTCGATCCCTCCCCAGGGTGAGTGGATCTGCCTTTCACCTCTTTCTCTCCCATCCAGCCCCTCCGCTCTCCCGTTGTCCTGCCTGCTGGGCATCCAGGCATCAGCTTCTGTCACCCTTGTCAGGGCCCGCAGATAAGGTGGCGGTTGGTGGCCAGATTAGAGGGGTGTAGCATTCCACTGCCCCCTCTTTTGGTGGCATCCAGGCCTGTAGGACTCCATGCAGGGGCAACCCCATTCATAGAGCCAGAAGTCCCAGTGAGAGTTCTAGAATGGGGGCTCCTTCTGAGTCCCAGAGCCTCCAGCTGAGCCAGCTCCAGGGAGAGCGTGACAAACAGGTGTCCTGGACACAGAGGCCTCTGGAGACCCAGTGAGCCTGTCAGAATGAGGGGCCTGACAGCACGCACGGCCTTCCCTCCTGCCCCTCCGCAGACCGGCTGTTTTTCATAGCACCTTTAGGGGAAAGGAAAGCATATTTTTCTAACTCCATGGAACTCTGAGCTATGTAAACAATAGAGATAGAGTTGGAACAAAAATCACCTACAGGGCAGATAGCTGCACCAGAAATCCCTCTGGGGCGGAGGCCAAGGCTCCTTGGTGTTTAACAGCACAAAAACTCAGATATTAGTGAAGTGTCGGTGCCCAGGGCAAACCCCAGGGCTGTGAGGTCTTCATTTAGAGGTCAGTGAAAGGGAAGGCCGGCACCTGGTGGGCTGCATGGTACTCCCTTCCTCTCCCTGACATCTATTGCATCCTTCCCAAGGCATGTGGACCAGGGACAGGGAAAGTGAGCTCAGCTGACCCAGAAACCCTGGCAAGGCCTGTGCCCAGCTTGCTGTTCCTCACCGGAGACCTTTGGGGTTCTAGGTCACTCTTAGGTGGTGATGGCAGAGCAGGTGTGCACAGGTCTGCCTGTGAGGTGGGGATCTGCAACTGCCCCCAGAAACCCACTGCTAAACTTGGTCCTTAGGGACTTCACTGCCCTGCTGGCCTCCTCCTCTCTTTGAGGCACCATCGACTCCAGGAAACTGTCTCTGAACCCCAAGGTGAACCTTGGGGTGCGAAGCTTCTCTGTGTGCCCTGCACTGCACCCTGTCATACTCAGAGCTTATCACCTCAAGTGTATCTCTGTAAGACAGGGCTGTGTTTGCCTTATCTCTGCACACTTCCATATACAGTAGGTGCTCAATAAATGCTTGTTGGACAGAATGGGGCATCTCTAGGCCAGGCCTGGTGTCCCTGATCAGGACGGCTTCAGTGGGAGGCCCAGCTTTTGGCCTCAGCTGCCCCTGGCCCAGGGGGTCCGGTGCGGGAGAGACCAGGGTGGTCAGAGTGTGCACTGCCCTTCAATCCAGCCCTGGGTTCTTTCCCCCGTCATGGCCAGATCCCATCTCCTCTTCACCACATAGCGCTGTGGCCACCACATTCCCTCTCTGGCAGACACTGTGGGGATGTGTATAGTCAGGTTGTGGGGAGGGGACTTTAAACAAACAGTCCATGCCCCCGGTTGGTGCCAAGGCTCACCACACCCCCACCCCCACACCCCCTCTCCAGGCTGAGGCGGCTTGCTGGACCTTGTGACCAGGAGCCCACAGAATTCATTTCATAAAAAAGGATTTGGTGCTCTGCTTCTCACCCCACCTCCAGCTGGGCCAGAGAGCACCTGAGTGCCCCTCCTGCTCTCCCTCCCTCTTGGGCCTTTCACCCCCTAATCCACCAAGTGGGGAGTGGTCACGTGGGCCCCCAGCTCTCGACAGGAAGCTGTCGGCACCGCTGGCTCGCAGGGCCAGCTCCCTTACCGCCAGGGAGGCAGGCTGCCGTCCCCCAGCCCGGCTTGCTGAAACCCAACCCCTCTTTCCAGCTGCAGCTCAAAAGAGCCCCTGGCCAGCCTTCCCCAGGGACCCTGCAGCCTGCAGATCTCACGGTCAGGGAATTTTCCCTGCACAGTGTTCCAAGACAGCGGAGCCTCCAGAACAAAGGGCAGAGAGACAGAGACCCGTCTCTTCCTATCCCCCATCAGGGGCAAGAAAGACCAGCGCGCAGAGGCTGCTCCCCGGATCTGAGGGAAGGGTACACCCAGAGGACAAAGACCATCCTCCCTGGGAGGCCTAGTGCCTCGGGAAGCACTCCCTGGAGGAGCCAGGACCAGATAGATTTGTGCAGTCCCCATTTCCTCCAGCTCTTCCACCCCAGGGAGGAAAGTGACCTATACTGGCCCTGACATCCCAATGGCCACAGGTGTCAGGAGGCCTGTGTCAGAGTCAGGTGCTGCGCAGAAGGGGATTGTTGCTGGTTAGTGGCGAAGTACACGTTCCAGAACCCAGTGATTCCCTTCCCTGGGGAAAATGCAATTTACAAAAGAAAACTGGGGCTTTTTTGTTGTGGTCCCTAAGAACAGACTGTTCCTCAAACTCAGATAATAAACTGCTGTCAAGCAGCAGTCCTGGTAACATCTAACGGAGTGGAGAGAAACCTGCAACCAGTATTGGTTCAAGCTCTGATGTCATCACTAACTAGCTTTGTGGCTGGTCTAGCTCTAGGGACACCCCAAAGCCACTGTGGCCCTGACAGAATACATTATAACTAACTTCTCTGAGCCTCATTTTTTCTCATCTGTAAGATGGGACTATTATCATTTACCATGCCAACCTTCCTTCATTTAGCAAACATTAAGAACCAGCTATGTGCCAGGTGCTAAGTCTGTTGCTGGAAGCTGAAAAATAACAGGATTCCCCACCCTAGGTCACATTAACTAATGGGTATAAAGGTGCTTGGAAAACTGAAATGCTGAAATAAATAGATAGGGACCAGCTGTAATGATCTCATTAACTTTCTGGGAATGAGGCTGCTGAAGTGATTTTTAAAGTTCTTAAAAACAGTTAAGTAAGCCAGACCTGTCTCTGTAATCTGGCCTGCACTATTTATTTGCTTAGCAAACTGTTTCTTCATAGATAGTGCAAAAGGAAAGACTTCAGACCAGCCTGAGGCAGAATTTATCCCAAATTCAGAGTGAGTGGGGTCTGAATTAATTAGGTCTTTCTGTAGCTTAATGTATAAACCTGGGCTCAGGAAATTTGGCCTTTAAAGCAGGTGCCCTTTCAAATGAGTGGGTTTCATGTGACTGTTTTAACTTCAGCTTCATTACCCTTTATGGGCTGCAGGAGTGGTTGGGGGAGCAGGCAGGAGGGATCTGGTGTAAGTCTGCTTCCGTGAATGGGGAGCCAAAGGAACCGTAAAACAGCCCCTGGGTCCTCAACAGCCTTCTCCCAAACAGGGCCGGCCAAGGTGACCTGCCCACCTCCCCGTGGAGGTAAATTCATACTTACAGGCCCCATCTGGAGTCTCCTCCAGTCTCAGGTGAGGGCAAGGGCCAAGGCTCCCAGTCCTACTTGTGGGGCTGGTCACCTGTTGGGGTTTCCTCCTTCAACCTCTCATTGTCCTTGAACTTCTTGTTCTAGCTCATTGGCAGCCTCCAAACTCCGCAGCATCAGAGCACTGTGCCAGGATACTCTCTCACTCAAGAACCCACGGTTATTCCCTACTGTCTGAAAGTCCTCAGCCCCCACCACCTGCTCTTATTATCTGCCCGAGATGCTCCAGGTCACCCATCTCTTTAGACAGTCCAATATAGCCGCCATCAACCACCCATGACCATGGAGCACTTGCAGCCTATCCCAGTTGAGATGTGCTGTAAGATACATACCCAGATAATGAAGATTCGGCATGAAAAAAGTAATGTAGGCCGGGCACGGTGGCTCACACCTGTAATCCCAGCACTCTGGGAGGCCAAGGTAGGTGGATCACCTGAGGTCAGGAGTTTGAGAGCAGCCTGGCCAACATGGTGAAACCCCATCTCTACTAAAAGTACAAAAATTAGCTGGGCATGGTGGCAGGCGACTGTGATCCCAACTACTCGGGAGGCTGAGGCAGGAGAATCACTTGAACCCAGGAGGCGGAAGTTGCAACAAGCCAAGATCATGCCACTGCACTCCAGCCTGGGCGAGACTCTGTCTCAAAAAAAAAAAAAAAAAGAAATGTAAACTATCTCATTAATAATGCTTATAATCTTTATATTGATTACATGTCAAAATAATATGGATATATTGGGCTAAATAGAATATATTATTAAAATGAATTTCCCCTGTTTCTTTTTTACATTTTAAATGTGCTAGTAGAACGTGTGAAATTACCCAGGTGGCTCCCATGTGTAGCTTGCAGTAATGTCTACTAGCCAGCCTGCTCCGGAGTATCATGCAGTAAAAGTGCCTGGGCTGGGTGGTGGGCAGATTTCCCTTTCGGTGCTACTTGGTATGTAACCTTTCTAAACTTCTATTTCCTTTTGTTTCAAATGGGATTAAAAGTACCTGCTTCAGGTGATTACTAGGGGAACAAGATGAGCCAACAGCTGCCGAAGCTACTAGCATAGAGCAGTTAACTCAATACACGTTGGCTTCCTTCCCTGTCCTTTCCAAATCACATTTCAAAACATCTTTTAGAGCAGTGGTTCTCTCTGGATGCACCCAGAAATCTCCTGGGAAGTTTTCTATTTAAAAAAAAAAAAAAAATATATATATATATATATATATATACACACACACACACACCCAGGCCTGGACTCCATTTTTTTGTTTGTTTTTGATTTTTGTTTGTTTGTTTTTTTGAGAGGGAGTTTCTCTCTGTCACCCAGGCTGGAGTGCAGTGGCACCATCTTGGCTCACCGCAAGTTCCACCTCCAGGGTTCACACCATCTCCTGCCTCAGCCTCCTGAGTAGCTGGGACTACAGGTGCCCACCACCACGCCCGGCTAATTTTTTGTATTTTTAGTAGAGACGGGGTTTCAACCCATTAGCCAGGATGGTCTCCATCTCCTGACCTTGTGATCCGCCCGCCTTGGCCTCCCAAAGTGCTGGGATTACAGGCATGAGCCACTGTGCCCGGCCCAGACTACATTCTTAATTGGAGTCAGGGTGAGTTTAATTAGTCAGGTTGGGACCTGGGCGTCAGCATAGTTTAAAGGGCTCCAGATGATCTAATGCACAGCAAGGGTTGAGAATTCCTGCCCCAGAAGAACCAATTGCTCCTTCACCCCTCAATGCTCTGACCCTGTGCTTTATGTGCTGTCCCTTTAGCATTTTACATGTGTTTTGTGCTACTTTGATGATAACCAACTTTCCTGAACGCCTACCTGAACGCCTTTCCTGAACATCTGGCACTTTACGTATATTATCTTTAATCCTTATCACAACTCTGCGAGGTAAATTAGATTAACCCCATTCTGCAGATGAAGAAGCTGAGGCTTAGAAAGGTTAAAGTAACTTACTTGTTAAATCAGTGGGAGCTGGAAGGAAGCACTCAACCCCCCAGCAAGCCTGACTCCAAGTAAGAGTCATTGCTCCCTAGACTATGCTGCCTTTGCTTTAGACGATTCAGGCACAAGAATCTACACATCCAGGGGCAGGGGTGCTTTCTTCCTGTTTACAACAGTTCTCAAATGAGGCGTTCAGCAACCCCTTGATAAATACTGACTGAACCTCAGAGTACCGGTGTTATTTTTTTGTTTGTTTTGAGGTGGAGTCTTGCTCTGTCACCCAGGTTGGGCATACAGCATATAGGCTGGAGTGCAGTGGCACGATCTCGGCTCACTTTAACCTCCACCTCCTGGGTTCAAGCTATTCTCCTGCCTCAGCCTCCCGAGTAGCTGAGATTACAGGTGGGCACCATCATACCCAACTAATTTTTGTATTTTTTTTTTTTTTTTTTTTTAGAGAGTTTCTCTCTTGTTGCCCAGGCTGGAGTGCAATGGTGCGATCTCAGTTCACCACAACCTCTGTCTCCTGGGTTCGAGCCATTCTCCTGCCTCAGCCTCCTGAGTAGCTGGGATTACAGGCATGCGCCACCATCCTCAGCTAATTTTGTATTTTTAGTAGAGATGGGGTTTCTCCATGTTGCTCAGGCTGGTCTCGAACTCTCGACCTCAGGTGATCCGCCTGCCTTGGCCTCCCAAAGTTCTGGGATTACAAGTGTGCCACCGCCTCCATCCCAGAGTACCTGTTTGAGAGTATCCGAACGCAGGCTGAGAGGCTGGAGAGCTAGCCTCGGGGCCCGTAAGGATTCAGGTCTGTGCTGTGCTCTGTTGTGTGCCGAGCAGTCTCAGGGCCAGGGGAGTTTCAGGGCTGCCCTCCCCAGGCAGGCCTCTAACAAGGACAGGACAGGATCTAAAAAGGACAGCGGGCAAATGAGAGAGGCTCCTTGGTTTCTAATGTATCATTCTCCAACACTCAGTCTCTCTTGGCAACTCTCTGGCCCAGAAGCACTGTTGAGAGCACAGGTCCCTCATGGTCAAGAAGGCAAGAGACCTGACTTTGGTGGCTCCTGGGTGGGTGGCAGGTGCCCCAACCCCACCCTAACAGTGCCTGCGCCACCTGCAGGTCCCCTCCCCAATCTGCCAGTGCCGAGGGCTGCTTGGATTTTTTGGACCAGCTGTGAGTCCATGTAGTTGCATTCTTTTCAAAGTAGGTGATGTGTTAAAGGCTTGACTAAATGGGATTCAGTTTTTCTACTTTTGTAAGACTTCAAATACAAATGTTCTTAAGTCAGAGGGAAAAGCCTTTGCCTCCAGCCACATGATGGACTCACCTGCAGCCATTCAAAAGGGGAACAGGCAAACCGCACAGTGGCACGGAAAGACAAGGATGATGGCCGCAAAGTGGGGGCAGATCCACATTCTAGAAGTAGCATAATCACAATTAGTAAACACTGAAAAAAGGAAAATAAAGAGGTAGGAGAGCGGGGGAAGAATACATGAGAGTGTTCCCAGCAGTTGTGTTATGATAGTGAAATTACCCATAATTCTATTTCTTTTATTTACCAAATTTTCTGTAATGTGTCTATATGACTTACAATAAAGGGAAAGAAAAATTTATTTGGGGGTAATCTATCCTAACAAAAACCATCGAATCTGATCCACACTCCATCTTCTATCTCCTGCATGCCTTCCTAGAACAGGATAGGAACAGAGGTGGGAGGCTCTGTGACCCACTGGAAAGCCCACCAGGCCCTGCTCTGGGGTGGTGACTTGGTCAGATTTTCCCACACCCGGTCTGGCAGTGGAAGATGGAAGGGCTGTATCCTCACTCCAACTGTGCTCCAGGAACAGAGTCCGTTGGGTCCCATGGACAGGTCCCTGTCATTCTGCAGGGAGCAGGAGGGGAAGTGGGAGGCCACTGCCGCAGATGTACTTTCCCCTTATGGGGCTCCTAGTGCCTCCCCTGGGTTCAGAGTCCAGCTCTGGGGCAAGCCAGCCTTGACGCTTTTCCCAGCCGGGTGCAAAGGCAGCTGTGTGGTCTTTGGTGCCTGCAGGGCTGATAGGTGTCCAGAACTGTGGTCGCGGAGAGTCAACAACTTTCCCTTTACTCTGAGGCTCTCTCCTCTTCCCAGGGTGGTTGGAGGCCCCACCCAGAAGATAGACCAGCCCACCCTGGCATTTTAGGTTGGTCCCCAGATAAAGCAGGCAGTGGGTAGAGTGGTTATAAGCTTTGGACCCAATCAGACCCTGGTTCAAATCTCATCCAGTTTTGCCACTTACTAAATGAGGAACCTCAGGAAAATTACATGCAGTCAGAGCCTCATCTGGAAAATGACATAATGACTCCTGTCTCACAGGGCTGTGATTTGGGTCAAGGGAGAGAAAATGGACATAAAGCACCTTGAACAGCCTCGACACACAATAGCTATTATTGGTGCCTCTGTCTTCCTGGCCCCTCCTAAGCCAGGCTCTTGGGGCTGGGGGAGGACCCTGGACTTGACTTTAGGGATTGGCCTCTTTTAATGCTCTGCTCTCACAGCTGAGTGTGGGGAGCTGGCTTTGGGAAAGCCATGTGACTTCAGGCTGGCTATTTAGCCGTTGCTTTTTGTCTCTTTGGCTCTGAAGGGGTGAGGTAATCCCTCAGAAGTGCATTCTTCCCGGGGAGAGAATGTCGCTGTTTCTTAGGGGGTTATAATCACTGTCCTTGCTGGAGGTTGAATGAGGACGGCAAGGGGGCTGACCTTGTCCCCTCCCCACCTTCCCACCCTGGCCACGCCCCACCACAGGATCTCAGAGTCAGGGGACAGACTCCGGTCTCCAGTCTAGAAGGCTCTGGAAGTGTTTCCCTGAACCACATACGCAAGCATTGGGGGTATTTCTGAGGGACAGTGGTTGCTCTTATAAACTCACAGCAATATAATAATCATAAGTATTGTATGGCCCCCCAGTTTGGAAAGTACTTTCTCGTACCTCATCTACTCCTATCTACAACAACCTTGTGGGTGACATTATCATCTCCATTTCACAAATGAGGCCACTGAGGTTCTACAGAGTAAATGATGATGATGAGAGGTAAGTGATAAAACAATGTCTCTTGACCACAAATTCTGGAATTTAAACATAAGTGCGGTAAACATGAACTCAATAGGAAGCCTCCTGGGGCTTCTCCCTGTGTATGGAACCCTGCACATGCCAAAAGGAAGTCCTTTGGTTCTCCTTTCAGTAGAGAAAGGGAGCATTTGATTAAAAGGGAGGTGGGGAAACAAGAGTGGTGGTAGGGGAGGCTGGGCGCAGTGGCTCACGCCTGTAATCCCAGCACTTTGGGAGGCCGAGGCGGGTGGATCACCTGAGGTCAAAAGTTTGGAGCCGGGCGAGGTGGCGGGCGCCTGTAGTCCCAGCTACTCGGGAGGCTGAGGCAGGAGAATGGCGTGGAGGCAGAGCTTGCAGTGAGCTGAGATCCAGCCACTGCACTCCAGTCCGGGCGACAGAGCGAGACTCCGCCTCAAAAAAAAAAAAGTTTGGGACCAGCCTGACCAACATGGTGAAACCCTGTCTTTACTGAAGATACAAAATTAGCCAGGCGTGGTGGCACTACCTGTAATCCCAGCTACTTGGGAGGCTGAGGCAGCAGAATCACTTGAACCCAGGAGGTGGAGGCTGCAGTGAGCCAAGATGGTGCCACTGCACTTCAGCCCGGGCAACAGAGTGAGACTCCATCTCAAAAAAAAAAAAAGAAGCCGGGTGCCATGGTTCATCCCTGTAATCCCAGCACTTTGGGAGGCTGAAGCAGGCGGATCACCTGAGGTCAGGAGCTCAAGACCAGCCTGCCCAACATGGCAAAAGCCTGTCTCTACTAAAAATACAAAAAATGAGCCTGGCATTGTGGTGGGCACCTGTAATCCCAGCTACTCAGGAGGCTGAGGCAGGAGGATCGCTTGAATCCAGGAAGCAGAGGCTGTAGTGAGCTGAGATCGCGCCACTGCAGTCGTAGTGGGTAATCTTCCCCAGGTATTGGGTGTGAGATTAACAGGCTGAGAAGGCAGATGCCTCAATGTCAAAGGTGGTGTTTTGAGAGTACAGAGGATCAGCTGATGCCACATCTGGGGCCTCTTAGGTGGTTCCCCAGCAGAATATGACCTAGTCCTTCCCACAACCCAGCCTCAACCCTCGGGAAAGAGAACCAAGTTTCCTGCTGCTGTGTCCCTTCCAATGCATCCTGGCCATGGGAGAAGAGAAATCTCTGAAAAGGCTTTCCAGGTTGCAAGATCCCCGCAGTGTTCAGAGAGGCAGGAAAGCAACCCCCTCTCCTGACTTGAGTCTGGGTCAAGTGTCCATGTCGCCTACTTACTAGAATGGGAGGGATGGATGGGGCAGGTTTGCGGAGACCAGGAGAAGGTTGCTGGCAGCCAGCCCAGGCTCCATTTCCCTGCCCTGGGAGGGTGTGGTGGCCCAGGACCCCACAGCCTGTGGGGCCCAAACCCAGTGACAAAGACGTGCTTTGAGTCCCTCTGACTTCCAGATTGCTATGGGGAATGGGGAGGAGGGGAGTGAGGAAGGAAAGGGCGTCCATCCTAGACTGAGTATCCTGAAGCCGGCCATCAGTTCGGTTTTGCCACTGCCTGTCCCCCTGCCTTCGTGGCCAGTCGTGTGGTGGTGCTATTTTCAGCATGAGCAGTAGTAGCGCAAGTGTCGTTCTGCGCAGTCAGCCCACTTCCTGATGTGAAACCCTAGCCGGAGGTCTCCTCGGGCCCCTCCCGAGGCGCGGGCAGGCAGGCCCTCAGACTAGTTCCTGGAAACTTTATAGCCCCTCTCTCTGCACTACTCAGTTCCTCTCTCAGGGATTGCTCAAATAATAAAATAAAACATTATAGTAACAGTGAGGATTTATTGATCGCCTACTATAAGTTAGGCACTGGGCGAGGCGTTTCATTGATATTATCTCATTAGTTACCACCTTGCCTTCCTTGTTCTGTACCCTGCTTGAGAAAGAGGTATAGTGTGTGGAGAGCAGGCCTGTCATTTCTAGCTCATTACATTTGTTGCTGATGGATTGGTCTTCAAAAAGCCATCATTTTTATGGAAAAAGTAGATTTCACTTACATTGTTCTGCTTCGCAGGAAAACTTCCAGAAACTTCAGTTTGAGCCAGGCCCATAGCTGCCTGTGTCCACATCAGGCATGACCTCAACAGTCATGTCACCCATAATTCACGAGCATCTTTCTAGTCCCAGCTGTTCCTCTCATCAAGGAGGCTGTATTTTAGATGTCTGTTTCTCCAGTCTTTCTCTCTCTTGCTCAACGACTGAGGTCTTTCTTGCCAGAACTGGAGGAACAGAGGTTCTGGGTCCAGCTATGGACTGGTGGGACATGCGGTCAGGGGAGGAATTAGCAAACCTCCTCTCCCAGCCACTGGGGCCCTGGGCCACTGCCCCCGCAGGAGCTGCCAGGAGAGTGGAGGAATCTTGGAGGAGGGCTGTTGGTGTAGGTGGGAAAGGGGAACATTCCCCCAGCTGGTGGTAGGAACTGGCTAGCCAGAGGCCTTTTTCACGGCCCAGTGCAGTGCGGCTCTTGTGTTTATGAGCTTTGTGAGATTTAGATCATTCTGTATTAGCCACAGGGTTTTGGGGGTCACATCAAAGGTTAGAAAGCTGTGGAAAGAGTTCTTTCCCCATGAATCACATGTCCCAAAAATGTAAATCTCTGAGAGGAGCCAGCTTGCTTTATAGAGCTGGCAGGAGAAAGGGGACAGCAAGAACTCCTGGAGAGTTTTTCTAAAGAAACCTCTGGAAGGTTGGACAAAGGAATTCTTAGCGAGAAGGGGAACCAGAGGGGAAAGAGGCTCTGGGACCAGATAGATGGATGGGGTTGGGCACTGGGGTGGGGGCAGCAACAGGGCTTCAGTTGCTGCTGGCCTGGAGGAACTAGATGGCTGCATCACACGACTCCAAGAGGTATCCTGGCTTGTGCAGTGCACGACCTGTGTAGCCACACATGGCAGCCTTGTCTTTCCTTGTTCCTTCCTGGATGGATTTGGTGGAGCCTCCTTCATGGGCTCCTATAGAATCCTCCAGATGGTCATAGCTTAAAATTATCCATGTGCTTGTCTGCACCCATTCCTGGCCACTTCATAGTTACATCTTTGACGACAGAGGCCATGTCTTCTAACATTTTGCTTTCTAGCCTGGCACATAGTATATGCTCAAAAAACATTTATGGAATGAATGAATAAACATTGTTAGAGAATTCTAACATTTAGGAACTGGGACAGCTAAGCCCAAGCACTGGGAACCAGAAAGAGCTTTGATTTCTTTGAAGAAAAAGTATGATGCAAAGACGTCAGCTTCTTTTTTTTTTT
>NW_012115655.1:2889607-2901827 GCF_000951035.1 Colobus angolensis palliatus
GGCTAGTTTTTTGTATTTTTTAGTAGAGACGGGGTTTCACCGGGTTAGCCAGGATGGTCTCGATCTCCTGACCTCGTGATCCACCAGTCTCGGCCTCCCAAAGTGCTGGGATTACAGGCTTGAGCCACCGTGCCTGGCCTAGTCCCTCCATTTCTTAAGCATTTACCAGCCCTTCTGTCAGGCACCAGATGGGGTTCCTTTAAGAATCCCAGTCTTGATGGGGCAACAGACATATGCTCCTGCTACCTGCTGCCAGAATGAAGCAGTCACAACTGCCTGGAAGGCCTGTGGGAGGCATGCAGGGCACTACAGGGTGCTGGAAAGGGAGCTGCTCACTCACTTTGCCAGAGAGGCAGGTTTCGTGGAGGAGGTAACGGGGCAGGGGCTTGGACGGAAAACACCCTCGGCTCTGCTCCTGTCTAGGTTTTGGCTTTTTAAAAATTTTATTATTTATTTATTTATTTATTTTGAGATGGAGTCTCACTCTGTCACCCAGGCCGGAGTGCAATGGCGTGATCTCGGCTCACTGCAACCTCTGCCTCCCGAGTTCAAGCGATTCTCCCACCTCAGCCTCCCGAGTAGCTGGGATTACAGGTGCACGCCACCAAGCCTGGCTAATTTTTTTGTATTTTTAGTAGAGACAGGGTTTTACCATGTTGGCCAGGCTGGTCTCTAACTCCTGGCCTCAGGTCATTCACCTGCCTCGGCCTCCCAAAATGCTGGGATTACAGGTGTGAGCCACTGCACCTGGCCCAGGTTTTGCCTCTCTTGAGCACAGAGAGGGTAAGTGTGTACTCCAAGGTCACAGAGCTTATAAGTACATCTTAAAACCCCGGTCTTCAACTCCACGTCCTGTGACGTACCACTGACTTGCTTTCTGTGCTTGAGCCCAGGCCTGGAGAAGCCCCCTTCGCCTCCTGGAGCAGTGAAGGAAGGTGATGTGAGAGGAGGGCCCCGCAGCAGCTGTGGATTTTATTCCTGGGCCTCTCTTCATGTTCGCCCCATCGACCGTGCAGCAACTCCCGCCTCACTTGACACTCTGGTGCTGCGCTGCCTCACTTCACAGCTCATGTGCTCCCTGCTTGGTTCCTCAGCCCTGACCTGCATCACAATTCCTCACAGCGCCTTGGCACCCTCCGGCACCTAGGTGCTCCCCTTTTCCTGGCCACCCTGGCTGGTGTGCCAACCTCCAGGCCTTCACAGGGGACTGGGGGCTTTGGCTTCTCCAGGTCTGGGCACAGCTCACTCCACTGAGCCTTCCACCCTGGCCTGAGCCCAAACAGGTCTCCTGCCACCAGCTGCCAGCCTCCCCAGCCAGTCTCCTCGGCCCAGGCTGTAGGCATTGCCTCTTCCCTGGGCTCACCAGTGGTGACACTGTCCGTTCCTGCCCACTGTACTGCAATATCAGAATACTTTGCCCTCTAGCAATGTGGCTCAGGAGAGAGGACATGGGCTCCAGAGTCAACTCTGTCATCTGCCAGCTCTCAGAGTTCCTTAACGTCCCTGGGCCTTACGGTTCTCATCTGTGAAATGGGAATGACACCTCTCTCAGAGAAACACAGGCACCGCAGTGAGATACACGCTCGGCTCTGCGCCTCGTACCCAGCTTCTGAGGACAGAGGGAGCTGACGGCAGCTCCTGCTCTCAAACGCTTCTCACGATCATTATCAGTCTTGTTCTACCCTGAGGTGAGCAGAGAAAACTTCATTGTACCCATTTTAAATGAAGGAGATTTGGGCTCAGGAAGAGTAAGTGACTTGCCTAAGGTCACCCTGCTCATCAGGAGAGAGCTGGGTGGGAACCCCAGCATTGTGATTCTGCATTCTGTGGCACCAGAATAAATTGTTCCCACTCTCTCCTCCACTGTCAGGGCTCCCCTGCCTTATTGTGAGACCCCTGCCGCCTGCCCTATGCTCAGAATGCCAGTGTGAAGGGGCATCACTTGGGCTATTCCCATGGTCTCAAGCAGACCCTTTAGGTGGAGAAGGGTGAGAAGAACCCTCCAGATAGGCCATGGGGTGGCTGGAGCTCCAAAAGCCCCCTTTGAGACCACACTTCCTCTCTGTGGCCCACTGAGGACTGCCGAAGGCAGCACTCAGAGCCCCAGGAAGGAGGAGGCTTCGGGTTGGGAGCCATGCCTTGTGCCCCCCAGTCAGCCCAGATTCTGCTCCTCGGGCGCCCCAGCCCCTGGCCAGAGCAGCCCTGTGGCCCATTGGCGGCCGCTGCCCAGCCCCCATCTGCAGGCTGCCAGGGCTGGCAGCCTCATGGCCACTCTGCACAACTCCACGCCTCTCCTCCTCAGTTTATTCCTTCCAGACCCACAGTTGCTGCTTTTTATTTGGATCACTTTTCTGTGTTATGGTATTTGGGTTGTTTTTCCAATCCCTCCCCCAACCCCTGCCTTTCCCCCATGGCAGGATTCCTAAGAAGACTCGTTTTTGGAGAGAGCTGCAAGCACATCTGCTCTCTGACTGCAGCATTCTGGGAAGGCCCTGTCAGGGGGCTCAGGTCTCAGGGAGCCAGGACACGCTGGGCGGGGCGGGGGAGCGGCGGGCAGGGTGCAGGGCCGCTGGCAGTCAAGGCCTGTGGTGGGCACGTTCACTGAGGCAGGCAGTGCTGGGCCTGGGGGCCTGAGGCTGCTGCCAACGTCCTGGAGCCGCAGCTCACCAACTCCCTGGCCCCATCGGCTGTGGCTGCTGGCTCTCAGCTCAGATATGAGTAGGCCAGACTTGGGTCGAGAGAGAAACCAGGAGCCTTTAAAAACACCCTGGCCTTTGGGCTCCCTTTTCTGAGCAGATCTGAGGGGTGGGGGTCCTGTGTGTGGTAGGTGTTGGAGTGCGCATGGGTGTACCCTTATGTGTACTAGAAAAAGTGTGGTGGTCGTATGGAGATTCAGAAGCCACAGGGCCTGGGTTCCATTCCTGACTTTCCCACCAACTGGCTGTATGAACGTGGGCAAGTTACTCCAAAGTGGGGATAACAGCATGCCCCCAAACTCCACTGTGAGGATTAAACGAGTTAATACATGAAAATACTTCCTGGCACATAGTAAGTGCTCAATAAATGTTTTAGCTGTTATTATTATAGATGCACTGGGATGTGTGTGGAATTACTAGATTCGGGGTGGTGCTCTTGGACTTTGGAGTGTGAGCATTGCTCCCCAGCTTGCTAAAAGTGCTGGCTTCTGGGCCTCACCGCAGAGATTGTTTCAGCAGATCTTAGGAGGGCTCAGGAATTTACATTTTAATCCAGAGGCCTTGGCGATATTGACATGTTGGTCCAGAGTCTGATCTGGAGTCATCTGAGGTGTCTGGATGAACAGAGCCTTGGGAAGGCTTGGAGTGTGTGTGTGGGGAGTTGTGAGTGTGTGTGTGTGTCTTGATGGCAGGGGCTGCAGGGGTGTGAGAAGGATTGGATTATTTCCTAGGCTCTGGTAAATCACTCAGAACTGCTTTGCAAATGGAGCTGGAGACCCAGTGAAGGAGTGGAGTGGAATGAGGCAGCCCCAGGCAGGAGTCACCCCAGATAGAGCCTTGGGGCTCTAGGAAGGAATAAAGACTGCTGGGGTTTTCAGCAGGGAACTGACAAAGTCCGACTGAATGGTTTGGGTCAGGGCCACCTGGTTTACAGCCTGAGGCACAGCAGATGGCAAGGAGGGTGTAAAATTGCAACTAGCTCAAGGCTACAATGGCAGAAGGGTCTATGCCCTGAGGGCAGGAGCAGCAGCAGGATCTGGAGGAAGAGAGGATCCCCCAGATTGAGCGGCTGTGCCCACCCCCTTCACTTCTGAGTTAATGACGTCAGAGCATCCAAGCCAGGGCCTGGGGTCCGTGAGCCCACGGCTCCAGCAGCCCAGCCAGGATCGCTTAAGATAAGAATCAGGCTCTTGTAAACTCACCCACTCAAGTGCTTGTAGTCTCTTGATTCATTTTCTTCTGCTTTCTCTCTCAGCAAAGATGTTTTAGAAAAACTCTTTGTTTTGACTGAGCTAAGAAAAGGAGGTGGACCCTCCTTAGGCTAGAGAGACGGCTGGTCGCCTGTTCCAGGAAGGACACTGGGGGTACCAGCAGTGGACTGATGGTGTGAGACCTCCCTTCCAGGAGCAGGCCAGTGGGGGCAGCCCGGAAGGCCTGGTTCTCTTAGCGGGGGTCTCCTTTCAGACGGTGGATTGGATGTGTATGTGAGTGTATGTGAAGGGTGTGTGTGTGTGTATTCACACAGCAACAAGATATTTACTGAGTGTGTACTATGTGTCAGACACTGGTGTAGATGCTAGAGCCACACCTGTGAACAGAATGAAGATCCCTGCACTCGAGGAATGTGAGGTCGATGGGAGTTTCATGTCTGGAGGGATGGGTAAGTGCCGTGTGTATGAGTCCACGGTGCACACACAGGTGAGGAATGGAGAATAAGGCAGACCTGGGTCAGGAAACATCTGCCATTCTCCAGGCATGTGATCTTGGGCAAAATACTTTCTGAGCATTGGTTTTCCATAAAGTGGGAAAATAATATCTTTCTCTCACAACTGTTGTGAGACTAAATATGCAAATGCTTGGAAAGCTCTAAGCAAAATACCTGATACATGATAGTTGCCAAACGATATTTTTTCTTCATGTTTCCTATGGAGTTGGTGGATCTATTTCTGCATGTATACACTAAGTATATGTTTGTATCTGGGCAGGGTGTCCCATGTGTCTGAGAGGTCTAAATGTGTGAGTTCTCCCCAGGTGACAATCTTCTTCCCTCAGGATGCGCCTTGTACTGTAGAGATATCTCAGATCTGACTAAAGGTGGCATTGCCTGTTCCATTCCAAGCCAGGAGGCCCACTAATGAAGAGGGAGTAAAGGTCATTCTGTCTGGAATCCTAGGAGCTGGCCTGCTAAAGCCTTGGCTTAGGTCTGCCATGAGTCCCTCCAGTTGCAATGTGACTCTCGTTTGCAGTTCTGTTTTTAGTGCACACAAAGAATCCTCAGCCACCCCTTGGGGACACCCACCTACACCAACTTGCAGCTTTTCTTTCCCAGTTCTATGACATCTTGGCCACGCTGCTCCCTGCAGAGACCCTCCCAGTATCCCCCAGGTCATTTGTAAAAGTGGATCTAGAAGGTAGACCCAGGACCAGCCCTCAACAGGCAACTGTGGGAGCAGAACTGTATTGTTTAATGATCCGCTTAGGACTCCCACTATTCTTGCTTCCTCCCGCAGAGTGAGAAGAGAGGTGAGTCCGGTTCCCGCTCTCCTTGCTCTAGACTGTCTCCCAAGGAGAAAGCCCATGGTTTTGTCTATGTCCTCTAAGAAGTTGACTCAGAGTGTCTACTCTTAGCCTCAGTGTCCCTCCTCTGCCCCATTTCTAAGTGTCCACTGGCTGTCCAACTCAGCAACTGAGGTTCAGTGTGCCTGAAGCCATATCCACCTTCCTGCCCCCAAACCAGATCTCCCTGGGCATCCAGCTGTTCTGACGAATGACTCCGCTACGTTTCCAGGTGCTTCAGCTGGAAACACTGAGTCATATCTTACATCTCCCTCCGTTTCATTTCCCACAGTTCATCCGTTATCAAAGCATTTCAAATTATTCCCCCAGCCAATCCTTTCCCACCCCCATTCCTGCTACCACCATTGCTGTGGTCAAGCTGTCATCTGGACTGTTGCCGAGGCCTCCCACTTGGCCTCCTTGCCTCCAGCCTCCCCCTTCACAACCAGCCAGTCCATCTTCCTCAAGCATCGCCATGAGCTCACTGCTCTCCCTCCCTCCTTCCACCACTTCCCCCAGGGGCTCTCTCCATCCACAGCACCCTATCCTCTCCTCCAGACTTTTGGCTCCAGCATAATCAGTCCCCTCGTTGTTCCCGGGACACAGTGCACACTCCTGCTACCCTTCCGCTTCTGGGGGGAGTTGTTTCCCTCGCCTGGAATCCTTTTTCCCATTCTAACCTTTCCCCTACATTTTCACCATCTTTAACACTAGGTAACATCCCTGGCTGAGCTGCACCGTAAGGTTTTAAAAACAGGGTGAGGAGAAGGCTAGAAAAGTTGGGGAAAGGGGCTAGGTGCAGCGGCTCATGCCTGTAATCCCAGCCCTTTGGGAGGCCAAAGTGAGAGGATCTCTTGAAGTCAGGAGTTTGAGAGCAGCCTGGCCAACATGGTGAAACCCTGTCTCTAGAAATACAAAACTAGCCAGGCGTGGTGGTGTGCCGCTGTAATCTCAGCTACTTGGGAGGCTAAGGCATGAGAATTGCTTGAACCCAGGAGGCAGAGGTTGCAGTAAGCCGAGATTGCGCCATTGCACTCCAGCCTGGAAACTCTGTCTCAAAAAAAAGGTTGGGGGAAGGGAGCAAAACTGCTAGCAGTTTGCTAGAGGTAGAGGATTTAATTCACCCCTGGGGCAGACTTTTGCTTTGTTTTGGGAAAATCAACACAAACCTAAAACTGTTACTGTCAGCCTATATACAGATGTTAACTGTTCTGGTTCAGCGACGGAGATGGCCCTGCCTTGGGAACCTGGTCTGCCTTCCCTTCTTTTTTACCCTGAGATTTGAGGACAGAGATGATGGACGGAGGGAACCTAGACTTGTCCCAATGGGGGCTGCTATTTTCAGCTGAATTTGGGAGAGTTGCTGCAAGAGATAGAAAGCAGACAGACAGCCTTTCTGAGGAGGCTGAAGGGCCGTGGCACTGTCGCTTTGGGACCTAGGTGACCTATCTTGGCACAGACTGCAGAAAAGGACATTGTATCCGGTTTGGAGGGAACCCAGTAACTCTCCAGAACTCCATCAGCATTAGAGGAAGCGGCAGCCATGAATGCTGGGGACCCCTCAAGGCACGTTCCCAGCAGAGGGTCCTTTCCTGGGCCTCCACGAGCCCTAGTTATGACTGCAGTGGACAGATGGGTTTGTGACTCATGTGAGACATCCACTACAAGGTAGGCTCCGTGTCATTGTAACTCACTGGTAAAGTAGCAATAAGTCATTTATACCCTGGGCAAGTGAAAACAACATTACTAAAGATAGAAAGCCACACTATACTGTTAACTGTGGTTGCCTCTGGGTGCCAGTATTGTAGAGAATTCCTTTCCTTCTTTGTATTTTTATGAAACCTTCCAATATTTCCACCATAAGTATTTGCACTTAGAAAAACAAAGGCTATGAATAAAGAAGATACTCTATCTTTCCTTCCCCTTCCCGCTGCCTGCGGCCACACCGACAGTACCTCCCAGGTGCAGGGCTTGACAAGCAGTCAGGGCAGATCAGCATCTATTTCTTGTTGCAGGTACATGTGCCAGCTCTGCCAGCTCTTTCACAATCAAGAACATCTCTCCTTCTTCCGACCCCACCCGCCACTTACTCTGCTTGCTGGAGCTATTTCTCAGAACATGCCTGGCCTGCTCCCAGTCTGCGCCTTCATACTTAAGTTAACTCCACCAGCTCCCCTCCTCCAAGTACCCCCAGACAGCTTCTGGGCCCCTGCTTATGGCTTTAATTTTGACTCCAACATCACTTCTCGGTGAGGTTTTCCCAAGCTGGAAGGGAAAGGACCCTTCTATTGGGTCCAAGCTATTTAAAACTGACCAAGCTATTTAAAACTGTACACCCTCCCAGCACTCTCTCCCCCTTGCCGGCTTCATTTCTCCTTATGACACGTGTCATCATCTATATCCTTAGGATGTAGGCTCTATGAGGGCAAGGTTTTTGTCTATGTTGGGTTCTCTGCTGTAATCGCACTACCATATGTATGCCTGGCATTTATAAGATGCTCAATCAATATTTATAGTTACCACATTCCAGACCCTGTGGTAGGTGGTTAGTAACTTCCCAGTCTTCAGTGTTTTGAGGAGTTGGTACATTATCTCCATTTTAAAGAGCTCAGAAAAGTCGGATAACTCTGCTGATGCTGCACTGTCATCCATGGCAAGTGGGCAAGCGGGAATGGAGTATCTTCTCTGGGAGCTTTTCATTTCAGGAGGCTTCCTTTTTCTTTCTTTCTTTTTTTTTTTTTTTTAATTTTTGAGACAGGGTCTTTCTCTCTGTTGCCTAGGCTGGAGTGCAGTGGTGCAATCACAGCTCACTGCAACCTCAAACTCCTGGGCTCAAAAGATCCTCCTGCCCAGGCCTCCAGAGTAGCTGGGAATACAGGTGCATGCTACCACCCCTAATTTTTAAATTTTGTGTAGAGACAGGGTCTCATTAGGTTGCCCACACTGGTGTTGAAGTCTGGGCCTCAAACAGTCCTTCTGCCTTGTCCTCCCAAAAGTGCTGGGATGACAGGAGTGAGCCACTGCCCCTGATCCTCCTCTATCTTTATGGCTTGGGTATGTGGCTCTCCCTCACTATGCTCGATACACAGCAGCCCTCTCGAGGCTTTCTTAGGCTGAGGTTGCCGTTTCCTCTGCACTGATTGCCCCAGCGCATGGTCCACAGGACTACTGCAGCAGGTCTGGGAGATGTCTCAGAGGCATCATCCCTTAAAAATGGGCTTCTCTCCCAGATAAGGTCCCTACAATCAGAGAAGCCAACTTGCCCCGGTCCCTCATCATTGCCTCCGCCCTCCAGTTTGGGTGCTCTAGGCTGTGGTACACATGAACACTGCCAGAGGTTTTCTTTCCTCCCTCCACAGCCCCACTGCTGTAATGGGAGTTGGCTGCTCCCTAAGTACCCTCTGAGGGTGGAATGCCAGCAACATCCCAGGTGATTTAGGTTGAAGTTCTGGATGTGCCACTCATTACTTATGTCATGAGGTTGTCCAAGTCATTTAACTTGTGCATTGAAAGAATGTAAGAAATTATTCCTTCCTCATGGTTTCCTTAGAGTATCTTAATGCTAGCAAATGTGGAACCTGCCTCATAGGGCTGTCATGCAGATGCATGAGATAATGTGCTTATCATACTTAGCACTATGCCTGGCATACAAAGCTTAACAAATGCTGGCTGCTACTGTTATTGGTCATGGCTGACTTGGGAACTCGGTAGTCTGAAACCAGCTGGTCTGAAACCAGCTGGTAGGATGGTTTGTGGCATGTGGACTGCATCTGACCCCTACTCCAATAATCCACTAACCTCTTTCCTGGATCTTCAGTCCTTAGACTGAATTTCCCTGATCAAGGTCACATAGTGGACTTTGAAAATGCCTTGATTGGGACACTTTTCAGAATAGCTAACCTCCTTAGTCAGTACAGTTTCTGCTGGGAGGTAACTGTCCTCTCTGCTGGGCTGCACAATTTGTGGAATAATTTGCACAAGTATCAATTGCCACCATGACCAAGGCATGAAGCATAATTACCTGAAGTGGAAACTGTGATTGAGGCTATGAATTGAGGCTGGATTTGCAGGGACCACAAATGAGCTGCCACTTCTGGAGCACTATGTGCCTACTGGATATAGGTCTGTAATCAACCTGAGCCTGTTTCCAAACACTGGCTCTCTGAGTTCGGATGGGTCAGAAGTCCTGACTTTGGTGAGTGTCATGATCCCTGCAGAGTGTGTGGCTGAACTGAGAGAATGTCCTCTTGTCCAAGACATGATTCAGAGTTATTTATTTATTTATTTTTTGCAGGAGACTGGAGTTTTATTATTACTCAAATCAGTGTTCCCAAGCATTCAGGGAGCAGATTTTTTTTTTTTTTTTTTTTGAGTTGGAGTCTTGCTCTGTTGCCAGCCTGGAGTGTAGTGGCATAATCCTGGCTCACTGAAACCTCCACCTCCTGGGTTCAAGCGGTTCTCCTGCCTCAGCCTCCCGAGTAGCTAGGATTACAGGCGCCACCACCACGCCCGGCTAATTTTTTTTTGTATTTTTAGTAGAGACGAGATTTCACCATGTTAGCCAGGATGGTCTCGATCTCCTGACCTCATGATCCGCCCACCTCAGCCTCCCAAAGTGCTGGGATTATAGGTGTGGGCCACCGTGTCCAGCCTGGGGAGCAGATTTTTTAAGGACAACTTGGTGGGTGGGGAAAGCCAGTGAGCCAGGAGTGCTGATTGGTCAGAGATGAAATCATAGGGAGTCGGAGCTGGTTACTGGGTCAGTTCCTGGGTGGGGGCACAAGATCAGAGGAGTCAATTTATTGATCTGGGTGGTGCCAGCTGATCCATCAAGTGCAGGGTCTACAAAATATCTCAAGCACTGATCTTAGGAGCAGTTTAGGGACAGTCAGAATCTTGTAGCCCCCAGCTGCAGGACTCCTAAACCATAAGTTCTAATGGTCAGAAATGGCTAATGGCTTCTAATGGCTAATGTTAGTCCTACAAAGGCAATCTAGTCCCCAGGCAGGAAGGAGGTCTGCTTTGGGAAAGGGCTGTTACCATCTTTGTTTAAACTATAAACTAAGTTTCTCCCAAAGTTAGTTCAGCCTATGCCCAGGAATGAACAAGGACAGCTTGGAGGTTAGAAGCAAGATGGAGTCAGTTAATTCAGATCTCTTTCACTGTCTCAGTCATAATTTTGCAAAGGCAGTTTCGATCCCTCCCTTTGAGTTTTATAACACCTTCATCTTAAGGAATAGGATGTGAAGATGGAAAAGGTTGTCAATTGCTCTGACTTCTTCTTGCTAACAGGGGACGTAGTGGGAATGGGAGTGAACCCCAAGGTGAGAAGTGTGGAACCGCTTTGCAACCCTCTGAGCAACTCATGCAGGCCTGGGTGGGCTTTTGTGGCAAAAACATTGGCACTCTCATCTATAGTTTTACTACAGTGTTTAACTGAAACAGCCTACTATAAGGTAAATAACAAGTCCTAGGATGAGGAGTACAATTCACAATTTTAAAAGCAAAGATTTGAAAGCATTAGTTTGGGGACTTCTAACCCACAAAGAATTAAGAATTTAGTCTAAACTGCAGGAAAAAACCTCAAGAACAGCTAACAACAATGTACTACAGTTTTTCTTTTGAAGCATAATTTTTCCCTCTCCAGTCCCCATTTTTATTAAAAACAAATCATGATAGAACTGATTTGTTTACAAAATAAACCTTAGTGTTACCGACTATTTGCATATTGTACAGCAAGAATCATTATTTTTCACTTAACGCTTTTTAAATTGGCTTTGATAGAACTCTGTTCCATGTAGAATCTCAGATAAGACTTTTCAGAAGCCAAGCCCAGCCATGGGTTTGTACCCTCAAATACCTAAGAGTTGGCAAATTCCTCTCCTCTTGAGGTCCCAAGATAACTTGGAGTTCCTGGGCCTGTTAGAAAGTGACATTCTTTACTTACCACAGGTCAGGAATTTTGTACAGGGACTCTGTGTGGACAAGGTATGAGGCCAGATGCCCCAACAGGCTTTAATTGGCTCTATAAGTCAACTTTGATTCTTTAAAGAAAGCATCCATTCCAGTCAAAGCCTTGGTAAAATAACCAATTTCTCTAATTGTGTCCTGTTACAAAAGAAAACAGATTCTTATTGCACTTATGCAATTAGCTATACTGCCATAAATTGAGAATGTTCACAAATAGTTTCCAAATTCTGGAGAAATCAGGTAGAGAGGAACAAATATGCTCCAAATTTTGTTCACAGGAGTATATTTTACTCACTTGTTAAAAGTTGCAAATAGCTCTAAAGAAATAAGTTCTCTTGACTCTGAAAACAAAATGTTTAGCAATGTTCAACACATTAGCTCTCCATGAGAGTCCTGGAAGTTTGGTTTTTTCCTCTATTCCAATAGCATGATTTTTAAAGTTAGCAAAGTTATCTGAGACCTGCACTTCAGAGTCTTATATTTGATTATAAACTTCGTCTTGAAAAGGACCAAAGCAAGACAAAATGTCTGTGGATGACAAAAGTCTATAGCCACTATTAAAGCCACAATTGACTAGGAATTTTGGTTACTTGTGGCATACAATTTTTTTTTTTGAGATGGAGTCTCACTCTGTTGCCCAGACTGGAGTGCAGTGGCATGATCTTGGCTCACTGCAAGCTCTGCCTCCTGGGTTCACGCCATTCTCCTGCCTCAGCCTCCCAAGTAGCTGGGACTACAGGCGCCTGTCACCATGCCTGGCTAATTTTTTTGTATTTTTATTAGAGACAGGGTTTCATCATGTTAGCCAGGATGGTCTTGATCTCCTAACCTCGTGATATGCCCGCCTTGGCCTCCCAAAGTGCTGAGATTACAGGCATGAGCCACCATGCTCAGCACAATGCTTTTGTTTTTGTTTTTTTTTTTTTTGAGACAGAGTCTTGCTCTTGTTGCCCAGGCTGGAGTGTAATGGCATGATCTTGGCTCACTGCAACCTCCGC
>NW_012115655.1:2901877-2911808 GCF_000951035.1 Colobus angolensis palliatus
CAGAGTCTTGCTCTTGTTGCCCAGGCTGGAGTGTAATGGCATGATCTTGGCTCACTGCAACCTCCGCCTCCTGGGTTCAGGTGATTCTCCTGCCTCAGCCTCCTGAGCAGTTGGGATTACAAGCATGTACCACCAGGCCCGGCTAATTTTGTATTTTTAGTAGAGACGGGGTTTCTCCATGTTGATGTTGGTCAGGCTGGTCTCGAACTCCCAACCTCAGGTGATCCACCTGCCTCAGCCTCACAAGTGCTGGGATTACAGGCATGAGCCACCACACCCGGCCACTTGTGTCATACAATTTTATATGATAATTATAATTATTAATAATGTGCACTAAATTATATCAACATTATAGAAGTTTCCTGTAATTTTGGAATACATACTAATAGCATATTTATACAAACACAGTCCAAAGTGAACCAAAGACCATTCACTCTTCTATTTGAAAGTTTTTCCTCTATTCTAATGTCACAATCTCTAGAATTATTAATCAGAATCCTAAATGTAAGAGCACTTGTTAAATTTTATAGCTGATTATAAAACCATCTTTTAAAGAGGACCAAAACGAGACAACAATTGTGAATGACAAAAACATTTTAGGGCAGCGACAGTTAAAGACATGATTGACAAAGAAATTTGTTACCTCTGTGGCATAGAGCCTGTTAACATAATAATTATAATTATTACTGATAACACATACTAAGTCATATTAGAATTATAGGAATTTGACATAATTTCAGAACACATACCAGTAACACATTAACACAAATACAGACCAAAGAAAGCCAAACACCATTTCATATTGGACAATGCTTCCTGTATGATTTTTGTACCATATAAGCCAAATGTCAATTCTGGACTTTAGAGGACCTAATATCTAAAATATTAGGTTAGAAAGAGACATAATTTATAATTTGATTTTGGAAAGTCTGTCAAATATCAAATGTTTAAAACACTGGATATCACAAAATAGACTCCCAGATCACCATAAAGTCATTCATTTGGCCAAAATGATAACTCCAAAAAAATTTTTTAAAAAGAAAAACCTTTACTCTGATAGAAGAGACTTAGCTTTCCAACAAGACCCAACGAAGATAGCATGAGGCCAACTGAATTTGTCTCTTCTCTCTCTCTTTTTTTTTTCCCTCTGCCATTAACCCAAAGGAGAAAACAAAACCCTTTCATTATCTTTTAACATTACATAAAAATCATCTTCAAAAGAGAAAACCAAATTTCATGTTTGCATTAGTGCATCTTTAATGTTAAAGTTAGTTTTTAAAATACTATTTTATATCTCTATCCAGTTTTAATTAGTTTGACCATAAGGTAAGATTTTCATCAACTTTTTAGAACCCTTTACAATTTTCCATCAAACAGCAGATCAATTTTCTAAGAAAACCCTGTTATTCCGACAAATGGGTCCAGATTCTGGCCCCACATCAGTATGATTTTAATGTTTTAACCTACGGAAAAAAGCTAAACAATTTCTTTTAAATCTTAGCCAACTTGTTTACACCCACAGAATTTTTACAAGATCAACACTTTTCAAGCCCTTTTCACTTTGCTTAGACCTTCTGTTTTGTTCCATTACTCTTTTAGGTTAAGACAATCTTTAGCCGGGCGCGGTGGCTCAAGCCTGTAATCCCAGCACTTTGGGAGGCCAAGACGGGCGGATCACGAGGTCAGGAGATCGAGACCATCCTGGCTAACATGGTGAAACCCCGTCTCTACTAAAAAATACAAAACACTAGCCGGGCGACGTGGCGGGCGCCTGTAGTCCCAGCTACTTGGGAGGCTGAGGCAGGAGAATGGCGTAAACCCAGGAGGCGGAGCTTGCAGTGAGCTGAGACCCGGCCACTGCACTCCAGCCTGGGCGGCAGAGCGAGACTCTGTCTCAAAAAAAAAAAAAAAAAAAAAGACAATCTTTAAAATCCTCTGGGCTGGGCTCAGTGGCTCATGCCTGTAATCCCAGCAGTTTGGGAGGCCAAGGCGGGCGGATCACCTGAGGTCAGTAGTTTGAGACCAGCCTGACCAATATGGTGAAACCCCATCTCTACTAAAAATACAAAAACATTACCCAGGTATGGTGGCATGTGCTTGTAGTCCCACATACTGGGGAGGCTGACACAGGAGAATTGCTTGAACCTGGGAGGTGGAGGTTGCAGTGAGCCAAGACCGTGCTCAGCGAGGGCAACAATGAGACTCTGCCTCAAAAGTAAATAAATAAAAGAAAACCCTCTGAACTAGACAAAACTACATTCCCTTTAACAAAAGCCACATTCCTATGCCTTCTTATAATCTTTTACCAAAAACACATTCCCTACACACCTTGTATGTAAAACTCTAGTGGTCTCAACTACATGTTACAATGTTAACTCATAGCAACTTTAATTTTTAGTGAAAACCCTGATAAGTAAGCAATTTTAATTATGTACCAGGGGTAGAGCCTAGGACATCAGACAGAAATGAAGATAAAAGTCTGAATCCTTTTAGTATAGTTAGTGACCATGGCTCTCCATATGTCCACAGGCCTTATCTATAATCTAATGCTCCAAAGTAGGTAAATCGAATACTTTTCAAAAGTCAAAGAAACAGTCTGACCTTAAAGTATCTCGCAAATCTGATATCTGACCTTAATTTAGACCAAGCGTCTACATTTTTGAGACATTCTATTTTACCAATAATCTTTAAAACTGTCTTTATTTCCAAAAGAGTACTAAAGTCACGTGAACGAAAAGACATTAAAGTTTCTATTTTTCTGACAAAATATTTAAGTGCTTATTTTTCTAAGCCAATTAATCAGAGCTCTTTTATATATAAACATACAACACATATAAATACACAAACAGACAGAAGATTCAGCACTTGTAAGATTTTTCATTTGCCAGTTTCTTAACTGGATTAAGGCTTCAGGGTGGAGCCTGTGGAAGAAGAGGGCCAGGAAAGCATGCGTTTCCAGGGCCAAATAAGCAGCAAATAAGCAGCTGAAGGCAAAGACAGATCCCCAAAATTAAGAGTGCCATTTCATACTGGTTCCTGAACCCCCAGTGGGAGAAGACAGTGCAGTGCTTCCACCCTGCATTTCATTTTGCAAGGCAGCCTAAAGCCAATCAGCCCATTTTGCAATCAGCCCATTCCTCATGGAAGTCTCATCTCCATTGTAGGGGCTGGGAATGTTCCCTTCTCTTCCAGGTGTCCACGAGCATGCTTCTCTGATCCAAGTGTGCAGAGTCAAGTATCCCTCCATAACTGCTATTAGCCATCCCTTAAAGTGTACTTCCTACCTAGTTATTACACATCACAGCTCTCTCATAGTGAGAAGTAATTTCTGGTACCCCTGAAACTCAAAACCGTCGATAACACAGTGCAGAACGACCAGAGCCTTTGGTTTTGAGAGGGATCCATCCATTTTTAACTCCTGGCGTTTCATGAGGAAAACAGAGGTTTTGTTTTTGCTTTTGTTTTTCCCAAAACAGGATCTGTGGCGCCTCCTCTGTTTTTCCCAAGGAGTCCCAGGCTACCAGAAGTTAGCTTAGGGCCTCTCATATGTACATTAAGAGTGGCAAGACAAAACAAATGAAGAAAAATATTTCAGCCCACTGAGAAGAAAAAATTTTTCCAGAAAAACAAGTTCCAAGAAGAGAAATTTTAAATGCATCTATACCTTGTTTATCCATTTTTAAGTAAGCTGACTTTTAACCATAGTGCTCTTTAAAAAAGAAATCCTTTCAAAACTCTTAGTACCCAACTTTAGCCATGACAAGTGGCCAATATTCCTAGCTTCTAAACTTTACCAAAGGTAACCTCCTAGGTGCTTCGAAGACATGGTAAGCAGTTTCTTTCTTTTCTTTTTTCTTTCTTTCTTTCTTTCTTTCTTTTTTTTTTTCTTTTTCTTTTTTTTTTTTTTTTTTTTTACAAGATTTAGAATCTCCACAAGGTAGTTCAGAGAAAGGAAAATTCAAGAGAGGAAATCAGAAACTATTTATAAGAGAAAAAAATCTCAGTAAATGGCAAAGTTACACAAATAACAAACCAGAAAGGAATCACTCCAGAAGCCAATAATTGAACCCAGGCCACCACTGTCAAAAGATAAAGGCTTAGCTACTGAGTTATACAGCATTGAGAAGCTTCTGTTGCTTTTCCCAGAAGGAGCATAGGGAAGCCAATTTCAAGCTTGCAAGGCTTTTAACTGCTCAAGACAAACTTTTAGGACTATGACATGAACCCCAAAATTCCTGTGCTCTGGCTGGTGGAAACTAAAAACAATATCCACACATGGTCACAAGGTTAAGCTCTTAAGGACACAAAACAAGACAGAGAAATTTCATAGAGTATTCGTTTCAGTGACCCGTAGCAAAATTTGTAACTGACCAGCCTGCCAAGCTGACTTGAAAAGCAGGCTTATAGGGGTCCTAAACCCACATTCTATCCTGTGACAGCCCTCTCTCCATTACAGAACACAGAAAGACAAATTCTTTGCACAAAGTACACCAGATGTGCACAAGTCCTTTTTTCTATTAATCAAACCCTTGCAGAGGAGACAAATAGTTCACTGTTTATCCAGACAAAGAGAAAGAGACCAGAAACTTGGCTGGTAAGAATTTCTTACCCTTTTTGTTGGGATACCAGGTTTCTGGGTTCCCTTTCTCTGCAGCTTCCAGAAGAATGAAGCAACTTCTGATGACCCTGCTTGCTTGTGCTATAGCTGTGGGGTTTAAGCCACTTACAAGAGAACATCACCCTTTCCTGCTTTATGGAACCAAAGACAAGATTCTCAGTTTGCAAGATGCTGCCCAACGGGCTACATGGGGAACCGAATTAACATTTTCCATCCCGGCAAAATACACATAACAAAACAGACATTAGTCACTTCGTGCAGCACCCAATATCAGCCTAGCAAAGGTCAAAATTTTTCCATTGGTCCCTGTTGTCTTTGACCCACTCCAGGTGGGGATGGATGACCTCTGAACAGTAATTCACAATGGGGTCTCTGGGCAAGGGGAAGACCAGACAGTCACCCCGAGAGGCCTGTTGAGCCTTCTTTAGAGCTCACTGAATGTGACCAGACATAAGGGGGGTTCTCTGAGTTAGGCCTGCTGGACTTTCATTAGCAACCCCTCTGAGATGCCTTCTACATATACAAACACACACAAAAACGAGATGGATAGATGGCCTTCCAAATCAGATCCCTAACCTAGAACTCCAAGAGTGTCCCTTCCAAACTATTCTCCTATTCTCTATCTGAGAAACCTCCAGGAAATCTTCCTGATTGAAGAGAAGTCTCCCAAACCAGGACTCTTCCTACTAATTAGAAAGAGCCAACCAAGACCCGCCCAGGAGCCAAACAGACGCCCCACAATGGAGCTACAGACACCCCACCATAGGGCTACAGAACCAGTCAGGAGAAGGAAGAAGGTGTTGGCAGCACCTAGGATCTCACCAATCAGACATCCCACACTGGGGATACAGTAGACACCCTGTGATAGGGCTACAGTTAAGGGATGTCTCCCTGGGACTATTTCTCCATTGCAATTAAATCCATGCACATTGGGTCGGCAGCGCCCTGCCAGTACAGAGTACCGGAGTTAGCCCCCAGTTCAAGAGAACTAGGTGACTGCTTGGGCTGGCTTCTGGATCCATCACTGGAGTGGGGCTACCTGTCCGTGGTTCACTGGCCCCCCCTCCAGCGATGAATCCCGGATGAGCCCCCAAATTTGTAACTGCCCAAAGGGTTCACATTGCCCACTGCCTAGACAGCCAATTCATCAAGACAGGGGAATTGCAATAGAGAAAGAGTAATTCATGCAGAGCTGGCTGTGCGAAAGACCAGAGTTTTATTATTACTCAAATCAGTCTCTGATTCATAGTTTTCAAGGGAATTTCTTTCACTGGCTTTGCTTCCTAGTTGTACTATAATAAATATGATTTGGAGTAATCCATCTGCCAACACTCCCTCAACCAAATCTTCCCTGCCCCACACACACAGTGTTTCACCTAGGAAGATCTAGTTCTCTTTTTGTCTGAAGGGGGCAGGAGGGGGGATCTAGGCCTTCCTTCTCCCTCATGTGAGTGGCCATAAGCAACAGAAGAATCTGTGTCTTGCCCTTAACATGGCCAATGTCTGCTCCACATATGGGCCCAGAGGCCACACTTTTAGCACTTCTGGGAAGCTGATAAGGACATCTGCAATGGAGGTCTTTCATCCTGAGGCAAGGGTACCAGTTCTGCCAGCCCTTTGTATTATTTGAAAACAGTGCTGGGAATCATATTTGCAGATCCACAAATGCTATTTGATTATTCCATGGCATGAAAGATGAATTTGAGGTTTAGTGGAGAGGGCAGACTGAAGACTGAGGAAACACAGTTTGTAAGGGCAAAATATGCTAAGTTTGAGCAAAAATACATTCTACTTGTAGCCAGAACTCTGAGAACACTGGGAAGAGTAGGTAGAGCTGGGACCAACATTCAAAGATAATGCCCCAACTGTATTTTAGCCTCATTTTTACCTGCTGGCCAGTGTCTTCTCATAATTACCTTGGCTACACAGCCCTTGTTTGCATCTCCAGAGAGACAGTGGTGTCTGAAGAAAGAAGATGATTCAGGAGACAGATGACCCAAGTCTGGAAGGAATCTCAAGAAGGAAATGTATAATAGTGAAAAGTGCGACCTGTTGACTCAGATTTCATCTCCAATCCTTGTTCTGTCACAGTCTATCTGTGAGACCCTTATAGCATCTGAGTCTGCTTGCCTCATGCAAAATGGAACAGATGATATCTTCTAAGACAGTTATAAAAATCATTAGGCCGGGCGCGGTGGCTCACGCCTGCAATCCCAGCACTTTGGGAGGCCGAGGCAAGCAGATCACGAGATCAGGAGATCGAGACCATCCTGGCTAACACGGTGAAACCCCATCTCTACTAAAAATGCAAAAAATTAGCCAGGCGTGGCAGGAGGCTGAGGCAGGGAATGGAGGGAACCCGGGAGGTGGAGTTTGCAGTGAGCTTAGATCGCGCTACTGCACTCCAGCCTGGGCGACGGAGCAAGACTCCGTCTCAAAAAAAAAAAAAAAAAAAAAGAAAAAAATCATTAAAACACATAAAGCATAAAAAGCTGGCTCATCTTAGATATTAAAAAAAAATTGGCAAAACTACTATCATTAGTATCTGTCAAATAGAGATATTTGCAACGTGCTTGTGAAAAGGAGAAAAAGAATGCCTTTGGCCTTTAGTAAATATTTAGTAAATGGTCCCATTAGTCCTGTCTTTACCATGCACCACTACATGTTTGACCTTGAGCAAAGCCACCTCTGTCATTGGTAAGACAGGGAGAATTTCTACTCTATCTCACTCCCGTAACAACTGCAGTGATGACTGGAGGTAATTACACATACCTCACTTGTTTTTTGGAGTTGTGATGACCAAAATTGAAGGCTAGGAATGGGGAACAATGCACTAGAATGAAACACACTGGATTTTGGGGCAACAGACTCGGGTTATAGTCTTGGTACTGCATTTTACCAACCAAAAGGCCTTAGGCAAATCACCCAGTAATCTGACCTCTCATCCCTGTGAGAAAATACAAATGTGAGAAACTATCATTATTGCTCCTAGAGGGCAAAGCCAGTCTTCTCTTTTTTTTTTTTTTTTTGAGACAGAGGTCTTGCTCTGTTGCCCAGGCTGGAATGCAGTGGCACGATGTTGGCTCACTGCAACCCCCACTTCTTGGGTTCAAGAGATTCTCCTGCTTCAGCTTCCTGAATAGCTGGGATTACAGGCGTGTGCCACCACACCCAGCTAATTTTTGTATTTTTAATAGAGACAGGGTTTCACTATGCTGGCCACGCTGGTCTCGAACTCCTGACCTCGTGATCCACCCACCTCAGCCTCCTAAAGTGCTGGGATTACAAGCGAGAGCCACCACGCCCCGCCAAGTCTTCTCATTTTAATAGTTCTGGTACCTATCAATGTTGTTAGCACCAAGTGGGCACTCAATATTTATGTTTAATGAATTATAAACTACCCAGAAGTTGTATTTTTAACCATTACCAACTTTTTACTTTTTACCAACTTTTACTACAAACAGTAGTAGAAACCCTGTTTCTACTTCTGACCAGGTTGGCCAGGCTGGTCTTGAACTCCTGACCTCAGGTGATCAGCCCGCCTCAGCCTCCCAAAGTGCTGGGATTACAGCAAACCTCACTCAATCACCCCACCTGGGTTAAATATCCCTTTGCAGTCTTCAACTTACTGCACTGTTAATTTCTCATTTATCTACTTACTCTCCAATTCTGAAAAAAAGCAGGACCTTTATCTTGTTTAGTATTCTATCCCCAAATGCCCATACAGTGCATCACAAAAAACAAGATACTCCACAAATGTTTAATTTATTAAATGTACCAGGGTATACTAATTCATTACATTTTAATTTTTCTATAGATACTCAAATAGCTAAGCAAATGGAGGTACATGCCAGTCTTTCTTCTTTTATATACAACAGACAAAAGTATTGGGAGGCTAGACACCAATCAGCTATTTTTCTCCTGGAACCAGATCATCATACTGCTGAGTTCCTTCAAACCATTAAAGTACAGCCTTCCTTCCAATGCTCCATAATCTGTTCAAAATCACAGTATAAATACAAAGTTCTTCAAGCCATTTTACAAAACCAGCAAAACTACAACAAAATCCTACAGGAAAAAGTAGAACAATCTCATTTACAAACAGCATTTTAACAGTATTATTAAATGTAACAAAACATAAGATACAAAATCTAAATCCTTAAAGTCACACTATTTCTACAGAAATAAGACCCTCGCCCCACCTATACTACTTATGACTCAGGACAGTAGCTCATCCCCACGGGGACCCCACTGGCCAACTTTTCACCAACCCTCACCAGAGGTGGATGCCGGCCCTAGCACTGGCCCTGGCCCTCATACTGGCTTCAGCTCTGGCCTTGGCTCTCGCCCTGTCGGCCTCGTCTGCTAGGGCCTCACGGTACTGCACCGGCCAGTGCTGGGGTTCCTTCTTATGCAGCTTGGCCACGAACCCCAGGACTTTCATCTTGCTGATTTCCAGGTTGCTTCGGGGACCCCAAGAGAATTCATATTCCGGTGGACTGGTGTGAGGCACCCGCCTGTAACTGAGGTATCGCTGCTGGACAAAATCTTCCATAATAAGCCTCTTCGGATACCCAAAGAGGAAATGATACTTTGAGGGTTGCATCCCCAACCGACGCAGCATCTCCCAGACCTGGGCTTCCCTGGCGCTATTACCTCTCATATAGATAAGGCCCAGGATCATCATTAACAGACCCAATCTGGGGCCATCTCCTCCCAGATCCTCCTCCTCCTCTTCCTCAAGAGGTTTTAGTTTGTTGATCAGGATGTAAGTGTGGTGCTTGCGGTCAAACTGTTTCAGCTCAAAACCAAAGACATACCGCAGATGCTCTGCGGCCCTTGCGATGATGTCCGGGAACAGAGCCTTCAAGTCTCCAATAACGTATTTCACCATCTCCGAGCGTGTGATGGGACTCTTCTTCTTGTCTTTCACCAGGAGGAACTGCACCAACTCCGCCACCGTCCGATTCAGACGGCGGTAGGCCCTACGCCTTGCCAAGGCTTTGACCGCCAAGGCCCTCGCGCCTTTCCGGGTGAGGGCGGGCTCCGCAGCCCCCTCCTCCCTCCCGGCGCCAAGCTCCTCCTTGGGGCGCTCCTGCGAGGCGGTCGGGGCCCGGGTCTCACCATCATGGCCGCCATCCTTCTCCCCCTCGGCCTGCGGGACCGGGAGCCCCCTGCTCTCTGGTGTCTGCAACATGTTTTCGGGCAGGCAAGTGCAGAGCGCGTATACGGGCCGAGGGGTGTGGGAGCCGCCGTGCAAGCCCTGGGGGAGAGGTTGGACAGCGACTGGGGCGGCGGGAGTACAAGGAGCAA
>NW_012115655.1:2911903-2927162 GCF_000951035.1 Colobus angolensis palliatus
CTCAGTCCGCGCCCGCGCGAGGAGCCGCTTCCGGCCACCTCAGCCCCGATGGCGACCCTTGTGCCGCGCGAAGCCCCTCCTTTTCCGGCCCCTTCTGGGTTGGGGGGGGAGGTGTGCCCGGGCTGCTATAAGTGGAAGCGCCCTGGAGGGTGGGACATGGGTGCACCCTGTGCTGGATTTTAGGCTCGAAAACTCGGAGGCGGGGAAATGTAACCAGGACCCTCCCATCCAAGGCATGCAGACTGGGGAATGTTTCAGTGTAGAAGGGATGAAACAGGGATGGAATGCCACTCACGTTCTTTCTGCAAGTGCCTATTTGTAAGTGTGTGTATCTCGGATTTTCAGTGCTTTACCGTGGCTCTAGTGCAGAGTAGAGTGCATGGTGAAGGCTGGGAGGTAAGACTGTGCGAGCCAATTAGTAAGGGATGCTAGGGAGATTGAAATTTATTCTGGACATAAAGAGAAAATACTGCAGCGGGATTTAAACAAGTGAGTGTCCAGACCAGATCTGTGTCTTCATGTTCTGGCGATATTGTGGAAGATGGATTGGAGTTCGGCCGGCTAAAAGCTAGAATCCAGTTTGGAGTATTATTATAGTGCAAACTAGGAATTGGTACCTGGCCTATTCACTGGGGTGTATCTTCAGTGCCTAGAGCAGTGCCTGACACAGAGAGGAAGTCAATAAATATTATTCAATGGGTCATTATGATAAGGGAGTAAGGACAGCAGATTCCATGGGGATCAGAGGAAAATGATAAGATATACTGAGGAAGTATGGCAGAAATAGGGACTGGTTGGAAGAAAGGGGAAGTTTTTTGTTTTTTGTTTGTTTGTTTGTTTTGTTTTGCTTTTTGTTTTTGCCCAAGTCAAATTTGACTACTCCCATGTATTTCTTCTTTTTCTCTTTTTACACACTCTGAGCTTTCTTCCGCTTCTTGCTCCTTCCTTCCTTCCTTTACTTCCCTTCTTCTTTCCTTCCTCCCCTTCTACCTTCCTCCCTCCCTCCTTCCCTTCCTGCCTCCCTTCCTCCCTCCCTCCCTCCCTTCCTCCTTTCCCTGTCTGAAATGCCTTCTCTGTTACCTCCATTTCTCCAAATGCTGTCCACCATTCAGGGCCCAGTTTAAACATCACCTTCCCAAACCTTCCGTAGTCACCATGCATAGAAGTTATTTATTGTCATCTCTGAATCACCTTAGCAATTTGTTAACAACCATGTATACAGGCCTATTGGGTGCCAAGCTCCATTCTAAGCACTTTTCAAATATTAATTCATCGGATTCTCACTAATATAGGTACTAATACCATCATCCCCATTTTATAGATGATTGTCTCTTTTCTGTGACACAGTTTGCTACTTACTAGCTATGTAATCTTGGGCAAGTTACCTAAACTTCTGCCCTTCTGTTGCCTTATCAGTAAAATGAGTATAATAGTAGTAACAGCATTGTGGAGGTTATGTGAAGTAATGCACATAAGCATTTAACACAGTGCTTGGTACATATTGATATTCAATAAATGTTAGCTGTTAATTATTGCATATTTTTATATGCAATATACAATATTAGAATTGCATGATGAACTGTCCTGGAATGCCTAGCACTCTGTGGAGATGCGGAGGAGGTGTCCTGGGACAAAGCACAGAATCAGGTCAGTACTCACCCATTCTGTGACCTTGCACAGGATGCTCAAACACTCTGGGCCACTTTTTTCCGATACTGTAGCCCTGCTAGGTAAGTGGTATTATTAGCCCCATTTTCCAGGTGAGGTTACATACAAGGAGGTTAAGTTACTTGCCCAACATCACACAGCTGGGATGTGAGCCCGTATAGTATGACTCCAGAGACCGTGCTCTTAACCACTACATTCGTGGATGTTAATTATTATTATCATTTACTATACTTTGTATTATAATTTGTTGTGCTTATCTTATTACCCTTCCCAAACCAAACATCCTAAAAGCTAGGGCTATGTCTTTAACTCTTTTGAAGAGCTTCTCATAGTCAATACTCGATATATAATTGGCAATGAATAAATGACAGAAGGCTTTACTTTTTTTCCCTGGGAAATAACAATTATTTTAAGTAAATATCTGACAGACTTTTCTAAATCTAAATATGAAATCTTCCTTTTAAAAACTTTTGAAAATATATACCCATTTGTATCATATGACTTACAAAAACTGAAAGTATGTGAATGAAGCAGGAGAAGATATTTATTATAGCCCAGCTCGAGGCTGTTATTAGTTTTCATTGTGCCAAACATTTTATGTACAATATAATTTAGTCCTCACAAATCCCTATTAAGAAGGTATTATTATCCACATTTACAAATGGGAAAACAGTCACAGAGAGGTTAAATCACCTGCCCCAAACCACTCATCTGTTAAGTGCTAGACAAGAAATGAAAACCCAGATTTGTAAACTCTGAAGCAAGACTGCCTGGTTATCTGTTTTTCCTGAAGGTAGAGCGAGCCACCCATACCTAAAAGGACAGTGCTAGAGATAAAATAGTCCACTTGCATATTTTCCTTACTACAAGGATTGCCAGGAAGATATGCAGGAGATATATGCATGGAAATGAGCATGCAGAAGATACATTAAATGAAAAGAATTTTGAGGGACAAATCTGTGGTAATAGGGCTGGATTTTAAGAACTGAATGAATGACAATACTGCTCATAAGAAGGAACAAATTACTGACACAATGTGAATGAGTCCGGCAGATATGTTGAGTGACAGAAGAAAGATACAAAAGGTTATACATATAATATGATTCCATCCATTTGATGTTCAAGGCAGGATATACTAATCTACAGTGATAGAAATTAGGACAGTGGAGGCTTGGGGTGGTGTTGACTGGAAAGGGGTATCCAGGAACTTTCGGTGGTGATGGCAATGTTCTGTGTCTTGATTTGGATGTAGGTATACATTTGTCAAAACTTGTCAGACTGTACACTTAATAGCTATGCATTTCTTTTCTTTTTTTTGAAACAGGATCTCACTCTGTTATCCAGGCTGGAGTAGTGCAATGGCACAATCTCAGCTCACTGCAATCCCTGCCACTGCAACCTCCACCTTCCAGGTTCAAGTGATTCTCTTGCCTCAGCCTCCAAAGTAGCTGGGATTACAGGTGTGTGTCACCACACCTGGTTAATTTTTGTATTTTTAGTAGAGATGAGGTTTCACCATGTTGGCCAGGCTGGTCTCAAACTCCTGACCTCAAGTGATCTGCCTGCCTCAGCCTCCCAAAGTGCTGGGATTAGAGGCACGAGCTACCACACCCAGGCAGGTATGCATTTCATAATGTATGAATTATACCTCAAAATTTATAGAAATAAAAAGGATTTTAAAAAATGAACAGCCCTTTAGGTATGGGAGGTGGCGAGGAGTAAGAAAGGTGAATGGACTTTGCTTTACCACTTGCCAGTCCCTAGATGTTACCATGTTATAGTGGAAGGGATGCAAACAATCATTTTTCTCATTTCATTATGTCCACCATGTAACTGGACAGGCAGACTTTTTCTTTTCTTTTTTCTGAGGTGAAGTCTCACTCTGTCGTCCAGGCTGGAGTGTAGTGGTGCCATCTCAGCTCACTGCAAGCTCCATCTCCCTGGTTCACGCCATTCTCCTGCCTCAGCCTCCCGAGTAGCTGGGACTACAGGTGCCCGCCACCTCGCCCAGCTAGTTTTTTGTGTGTGTTTTTTGGTAGAGACAGGGTTTCACTGTGTTAGCCAGGATGGTCTCGATCTCCTGACCTCGTGATCCACCCGCCTCGGCCTCCCAAAGTGCTGGGATTACCGGCGTGAGCCACCGCGCCCGGCAACAGGCAGACTTTTAACACATTCCTTACCTAAGCTTTTAAAAGGGACGAAAGGTATATGTCTTTGGTTTGGGAGATGATGAAACATATACTTCAATGACTATTGGGTTGGAATCTTCTTGAGAGAGGATCCTTCTTAGCCTAGACTAGAGTCTTCAAAAGCTCACAGTGCTTTGTACAGTTTCATACGTGGAAGGGAGAAGGATGTTCCACTGGAAAAGTAGATTTGCGGCTGAGCTGTCCTGGAACGCCAGCACACTGTGGAGATGCGGAGGGGGTGTCCTGGGACAAAGTGCTGAAGCATATCACTACTCGCCCATTCTGTGACCTTGCACAGGATGCTGAACCTCTCTGAGCCACCTTTTCCTCGTCTTTAGGCCCTGACAACCCTTGTTTTGCCCATCCTCACAGAGTTATTTTGAAGTTCAATCAAGATTATAAATGTAAATATGCGTTTAAAATGCTCCACCATTAAGAAATAAATATAAAATGTTACAGACCCTTTTCTAAAAGAGACGTGGTGGAAAAATCCCAGTAATGAGGGTGACTGGCCTCTTATACAGACATTTCGGAATAGCTTACACATTCCTAGTTGAAAAAACTGTCTGGCCAAAAAAGATTAAATAAAGAAATGTCAAGTACTGACACTCTATTTGAGGCCAGTGAATACTTTGGTACGGAGCCAGGGTTATCTTGTTGGATTCCTTCTAAACTTGGCAATAGAGTCCTCCAAACTCTTGAATGCCTTCTTCACACAGGTGCTGAGTAACATGTCACCCCAGATCTGATGGTCCCCAGGCTGCATAGGTGCTTGTGTCTTCCCTATTTCTCCTGACAGTCTTGACAGCCGTGCAGCTGATCCGGCTTCAAGCAGGGATCAGAGGAAGAGCTTTGTCCCTATCCCTAGGCTGGGACAAATTAAAGGCTGGTTTTGTCAGAGCAGAATGGGCAGAGTGTGAGGCTTTGGGTCCCTCTGTGGGGCTGGGATTGAGGCAGGATGGCCAGGCAGATGATTCGATCTGACTTGGGTAATGAAAATTGTTTGTTACTGTTTGAAGAGTAATTGTGTAAGCAACAGTACTTCTGTGTTTGGCTGCCAGTGACTCACCAGTGTCTGTAATATAACACCAAACCCAAAGGAGGAGCAGACCCTGGCCTGCGGGGGAGGGGGAATGGCAGGGGGCAGAAGGCCCCCTCCCTACTCATTCTTCCCCGTCTCCCTCTTCCACTGTCCCACCCCCTCTCTAAACCTCGAAGGAGAGTTGGCGAGAAGGCATTTGCCACCTGGACACAATGAGGCCCAGTGCAAGGGGCGGGCGAGAGCCTGGCCAGGAGCCAGGACCCTGGTCTGAATGGCTGTTGCCAAGGGGCTGCCAACAGCCCATCTCAATCCCCAAGAGGCCAGGCAAGGGCAGGGGGCCCAACCCCCACCTCCGAGGCCCACCTCACACCATTTGCAGGCCGTGATCAGAATGTGCAGGATGCGGGGGCTTTGAGCGGCTGAACAGAGCCGTTTCCCCTCTGCTGGCCACCGGTCCGCTTGGATTAGAGCAGCCTCTCCGGAGCCCCTTTGTGGGCTGCTTGTTATTCCGCACGCACAGAGCACTGTGCATTCATCTTTATTAGTTCTAATTGCTTCCCCATTCTAATGGGATCTTGATATTCCCATACAATTGAAAGGAAATGTATTCATTAAAATAATTCTTCTCCTAACTGCCGCTTCAAGCTGCTCCTCTAAGTGACATTGTCTCTCTAACCACAGCCTGCTGAGGCCTCTTATTAAGACTCTAGTCAAAAGCCAACTTTGGGCAGCAAACTTTCCTTGCAGGAGTTTCCAGACACTGAAGAGAGGGTGCTTTTTAATCGGCTCACACACAGAAGTTGGAGGCCAGCTGGTGTAATTGGGGGTACTGCTCCGGGTGGATGGAGGGAGAAGGGCTCGCCTCCAGCTCTGCCTCCCACAACAATGACCCCTTTCTGCACACCAAGCAGCTCATTTGGAGAGGGCTTCTCCCCCTGTCATGTGTGTGAAACAACAAGTTTATGCCACAAGCAGTTACTAGGTGTGTTTTAAGCCCAAGGCACTGAGTAAGGTGCTGTGGGAAGCGTGGAGACAGGGCTGTAGATTCCAGGCGTTTACGGTCTTGGTGGGTGGCTCCCAACTCCAAGTCCCTAGAGCTAGGTATGAGAGGAAAGGTTGGCAGAGTTCTCCATGTTCAGAGAGCTTACTAAGATCACGAGCTGAGAAAAGCAGGCTATTATTTCATAAATATGTTTGATTTAATAACCAAAATCTTTCAAGCTGTGGGACCATGGGGGTAATACAAGAAGCTTTTTGGGACATTGGGAACCACTGATCTATTTCAGGGAATAAGCTGTCGTAAAAAGAATGACTACATCAATGTGTGCTCTTGACATCAGTGGTATCAATAAAGTGTTATGGGAATTTGGAGGGGTGGAAGGGAGTATGTGCTGGGCACTGCACAATTGCTTGGATCTTATTTAATCCCTGAAACAGCCCTTTGAGGGAAGCATAATTATTCCCCATTTTACAAATGAAATTTAAGAGAAGTTAGATAATGTTTCCACTGTCAAGAGCTGGAGTCAGGATGAACACCAGCCTTCTGATTCCAAAACACAGGCTATTTTCATGGCACCTCTCACATCATATCTGCCTCGGGCGATCAGAGGTTTCCTGTGGGAGGTGGTGTTTGATCCCCCTTGAGGCCTTTAGGAATAGTGGGTTGTCAACAGGCAGGGAGTGTGGTCCCAAAGGAAGCAAAAACACACACAGGGACTAGGAGGAAGCTGGCATCTCAGGAAATGACAAGAGTCCAGGTGGCCCAGACGCTGGAGTGTGTGCTGAGGTGGAGGAGGAGAAAAGCAGAATGGTTTGTGAAGGCCAAATTTTAAAGAGCTTTGCTTGTCAGGGGTTTGGATTTTATCCTGTAGATAATTCTCCAAGGAGGATACTTGAAGCCTCCAGATAAACACAGTATTTCTTTCGGGGACATCAATTTTCCTTGAGGTGAATAATTTTAAACATCTTCATATTAAAAGAAATTCAGATATATCATGGAGTAGAATGCAAAATTCTCATGAATTTTTAAGAGAAAACAGGAGACTTCAAAGAGAGTTTGGGTGTGCTGGCAGGAGCTTCAGGCTCTGCAGTACCCTGGGGGAACATAAGGCATTTCTTTTGTCTGCTGTTGGTATGCTTCAGTGGTAAAGATTGAGAAGCACTGATTTTACACAAACTGTTTTGATCCCAGGAATAAAATCGTTAGCTGTATTTCAAGATGGGAGGCAGGGGCCTGGAAGAAAGGTTGGGCAGGGTGGGGACTGAGGGCAGGAAGCCACTTAGGAGGCTGTTGCAATAAATTCTCCAGAGACATAAAGGGCCTGGGGGCTGCCTGGGCCTCAGAGCTCACCTCTTTGCCCTGGTACTTTTGGAGGGAGCTGCCTGAGAAACACCCACCTTGTAACTGCTCCTTTATTTTGTTCTGTTTTATCTTATTTTATTTTTTGAGATGCAGTTTCACTCTTGTCGCCCAGACTGGAGCGCAATAGCTCCATCTCAGCTTACTGCAACCTTCACCTCCTGGGTTCAAGTGATTCTCCTGCCTCAGCCTCCCGAGTAGCTGGGATTACAGGCACGAGCCACCATGCCCGGCTACTTTTTGTATTTTTAGCAGAGACGAGGTTTCACCATGTTGGTCAGGCTGGTCTTAAACTCCTGACCTCAGGTGATCTGCCCATCTCAGCCTCCGAAAGTGCTGGGATTAGAGGCATGAGCCACCATGCCTGGCAGCTCCTTTCTTTTAGCAAACTCAGCGATAAGACTAAGATGGCCAAGGAGGCTGTAGCAGAAGCAGTGAAGGGAGGGTCTGGGCCAGGAACAAGTCTTGCAGAGAACCTTCGTGCCCTGGCCTCTTCATCGACAATGCTGCCCTCCAACTACCTTCTGGCCCAACAGGTCTGTTAACTCACCTGCTGGAAGGTGAGTGACTGGACCAGTGATTCTTCGGGAGCACTGCCTTGTTGCAGCATCCAGCCTTCATACACTGGTGGGCAATTTTGTTTTACCCAGTGTGGTGGCCAACACCCTATGGTCAAGAGAGACTCAAGGGAAGGAGGAAGGGGGGATAAGCATCCCAGCTGAGGATCAAGGCCGTGCTTGACTTCTCCTTGTCATCAGTAGATGGAGATAGCCCACCTCAATTAGCCAAAATCCCTAACTCATATGGGTCTTTCTGGAGGAGTCAATTCTTAGGTAGGTCATAATTTGTTTATTGAATCATCTTTGTTTTTAAAGCATTACAAAATAACTTAGTGCTGTTTTCCCTAATTTTTAGAAGATACTATTTATTGTAGAAAATTCAGAAAATCTTGACCATCAAAAATAAAAAAACCAAAACAGAAAAACACCTGTAATTCCACCACCCTGGAGCAACTACAGAAAACAAATACATTGGTGGGTGTCCTCCTCCAATTTTTCTAAGTACATACAATTTTAATTTTTTTAATGGAGTCATTTTATGTATACTGCATGTATACTTTGGCTTTGTATATGCATAACATATATTTCTTCACATACCTTGAATCTTTCACTCTAATTAATATTTTCCTGTAAGGTAATTATTTGTGATTGAAGTTGCCCATGGACCCCTTGTCACCTTTAATGCCTATTGTTATAGATTTAGTTTGTTTTCAGTTTTTCATTATGAAATACAATGTGAGGAACTTATTTGTGGCAAAATTTTTCACAGGGAAATATTATAAATATTTTCTCTTATACAAGTAATCATTTTATTGCTGAAAAATGTAAGTTAAGGCAAGAAAACAATTACACACCTGAAAAGTTACCATTCAGAAATCATATCTGTATACCTTTCAGTACCTAGCCTCACAGATTTAATTCTGTGCATATGTTTATATCTATACATAAATAGATACATTGAATAAAGTCTGTAAGTCTGGTATAGATACATTTTTATTAAAACAATACTATTTTCTAGCCTGCTTTTTCTTAATAGATAATGACTATCCTTGTCATTAGTGTTAAATATTATCATTTTACTGCTTTCTAATAATACATTGTATAAGTGTTTAACATTCATCCTGTTATTTATTTGAGTTTTTCCTGGACCGTTCTTCTTTTTCTTATTTTTTGCAAGAGTTCTTTAAATAGTAAAGATAAGAAATTTTTTGTCATGTTGCAAATATCTTTCCTAGATTATTCATTTTTTCTTGGGACCTGTTTGAGGTAAGTTTTCAGTCTTTATTTTCATAATTAGAAAAATAAAACATGGCCGGGCGCGGTGTGTCACGCCTGTAGTCCCAGCACTTTGGGAGGCCGAGGTGGATGGATTGCGAGGTCAGGAGATCGGGACCATCCTGGCTAACACGATGAAACCCCGTCTCTACTAAAAGTACAAAAAATTAGCCGGGCTTGGTGGTGGGCGCCTGTAATCCCAGATACTCAGGAGGCGGAGCTTGCAGTGAGCCGAGATCGTGCCAGTGCACTCCAGCCTGGGCAACAGTGCATGACTCCGTCTCAATAAATAAATAAATAAATAAATAAATAAATAAACAAATAAATAAATAAAACATGATTTTTATAAATGTTAGAAAATACAGATAAAAAGAAAAACAATTAAAATGAAATAACCCTAAATCCCACCAACTAAAGATAGCCACTATTAATATTTTAGACTATATCTTTCTAGTCTTTCCTATTTCCCAATATAGATGAGTATGACCATGTAAGTATGATATATTTTTTAAAATTGCGATTATTCTATATATAATTGTGACCTACTTTATGCACTAAATCGATTTTGAAAATCTTTGTATGTCAACACAAATTAATCTATACCATTACGTATTAATTTTATTTTAAAAATAGATAATGCTTTTACACAGTTCAAAAATCAAAACATTAAAAAGCATATGTTGAGAATTCTTGTTCCCACACGTCCCCATTCACTTGGTTCTCTGCCTTCCCTTCCCATAGGTCACTGCTTTTCCTAGTTACAAGCAAATGCAGATATATATTCCCCATCCTTTCTTACACAGAAGATAACACACTGTATACACTATTGGGCACCTTACATTTTTGTTTTTGTTTTTTTGTAGAGACTATTACTTTTTAGCAGTTTTAGGTTCACAGCAAAATTGAGAGCAAGATTCAGAGATTTCCCATATATATCCTGTCTGCACAGGTGCATAGCCTCCTTCACTATCAACATCTCCCACCAGTTGATACATTTGTTACAATTGATGCATTTGTTAAAAGTATCCATTGTAACAATAATAAATATATAAAATAAATAATAATAAATGTATCAATTATAATACAGTTGTTAAATGTAGTAACTTTAACAAATATATCAACTTCTGTAACAAATGTAATACATTTGCTAAATGTATTAACAAATGTATAATAAATAATAATAAATGTATCAATTGTAATACACTTGTTAAATATGCTGATTGTAACAAATGTATCAACTTTTGTAACAAATGTATTGCATTTGTTAAATGTATCAGTTGTAACAAATGTATTGACTGGTGGGGGATTAACATACAATTAACACATTTGTTACAGTTGACAAACCTACATTGGCATCATTATCACCAAAGACCATATTTTACATTAGGGTTCACTCTTGGTGTTGTTTATTCTGTGAGTTTGGACAAATGTATCATGACATATATCCACCACTATAGAATCATACAAAGTATTTTCACTGTCCTAAAAATCCCCCGTGTCCACCTGTTCATCCCTCCCCTCTGGCACCTTCCTTAAAAAAACAAAACAAAAATATAACCAAAAAAACTTAATGGCATATAGTGGAGACTTCCATATCAGTATATAGAGAGTTTCCTGGTATTTCATGGTATGGATGGATCATAATATCTAACCAGCCCATATAATTGGACATTTGAAATATTCCTGATATTCTGCTGTTATACATAATTCTATAATATGTACATATGTCATTTCTGTCCATGTGCAAATATATTTGCAGGAAAAATTCTGAGAGTAGGACTGATGAATCAAGGGGAAAATAGATTATCAGTAACATCAATAGAAAATACCAAATTGCCCTTCATAAGGATGTACCATGTTGCACTCCTACCAGCAAAGAATGAGGGTATCTCTTTCCCTACAACATTAGCAAGTGAGTATATTTTGGATATGTGCAAATCTGATAGGTGAAAAGTGGGTATATCATTGCAATTCCTATATCATTTGCTCTCCTGTTATTATAGATGAGATTGAACAATCTTTCATATGCTTAAAAACCGTTTGTGTTTGTTTTCTGAAAATGGGTACCTTTTTGTTGGGATATTGGTTTTGATTTATAGAAACAAATATGTATTAGAGTGATTGACCTTCGGCGAAATGAGTTGTAATTTTTTTTTTCCATTTAGCCATTTATTTTTCTACTTTGCTTATGGGGTTTATCCATGCAGGAGTTTTAAGATTTTTATGTAGATGTATTTTTCAGTCTTTTCTTTCATGACTTCTTGATTTTTGAATCAGTTAGAAAGGTCTTCACTGCTCCAAGATTATAAAAGCGTTCTATTATTATTCTGGCAATTTTATGGTTTTATTTTCCGCATTTATTTCTCTGATCCAGCTGAAATTTATCCTGGCATGCTGTGAGAAATATTGATCCAGCTTCTATCTTTTTCCAGTTAGCCAAATGCGCTTTATTTAAAAATCTATCTTTGTCTCACTGATTTGATATTTTTTATAGACCAAATTCTCGTATTTACTTGGGTCTGTTTCTGTGCTTTCTAGTCTGTTCCATTGGTCTGTCTATACAGCACCACTTTTGATAGCTATATAGTATTGCTTTTTATGTGTTGCATAATTTATTTGACTAATTCGTTTTTGTTAAACTTTCAGATTGCTTCTGGTTTTTCAATATTCCAAACAGTGCATTGGTGAATAAAATCCTGGCACACATGCATTTGTGTGTATAGTGAATCAATCCTGTCCTTTCCATTTTTATACATGGAATTTCTGGGTCAAAGATACGTGCCTTCTTAGGCTTTTTTCATACATATTGCCAAAATGCCTTTATACCAGTTTACACCCCCTCCAACCATGTGTGAGTGCAGATTCCCCTACCCATGCCAACTCTCAGTATAATAATTCTTTTTAATCATTGCCAATCTGATCAGCAAAAAAAGATCTCTTATTGCCGTTTTAATTTGCCTTTCTTTGAATGTTAGCGAGGCTGAATATTTTTTCAATTTATGGTGGGTTTTGATGTACAGAAGTTTTTAATTTTTTTTGTAGTCAAATCTATTAATCTTTTCCTCTATGGTCTCTGCTTTTGTTGACATGTTTAGAAAGTCCTTCCCCATCCTAAGATTATAAAATATTCACTCATATTTTCTTCTAGTACCTTTATGATTTCATTTCCATCTTTATCCATCTGGTATTCATTTTGATGAATGGCGTGAGCTGGGAAATAACGTGTATTATTTATTTATTTATTTCCCGAATGGGTACTCAATTCTTTCATCACTGTTAAAAAGCACATATTTGTGTGTGTGTATGTGTGTGTGTGTGTGTAACTATTCCTAAAGTGAACATCTTGAACAGCTGGACACTGAAGGAAACGCAGCTCTAGACTTTGGGTCATCATTAGAAATATCAGCTTAGCAGGCAGATGTGGCACTTTCTAACAGATGTGAGCTTTTGAGTCAAATGGGTTGACATTTGACATTCAAATCCTAGCTTTACAGCTCACTGCTGGTGCAACTTTGAGCAAACCAATGATCCTCCCTGAGTCTTGGTTTCTTCACCTATAAAATGGGATAATAATACATATAGGACTGTAATGAGAATTAAATGAGCTAATGTTTGTAGCGACTGTCTACACATGCCTTTCACATCATGGACAGTCAATATTTATCACTTGCCCTTTACACTGCAACCATCATGCTCCCTTCTCCCCATCAAGTGAGCCCTCAGGCCTTGACTGTAAATAGGATATGCTGGAGTGGGGAGAGGTTGGAGGCTGTGCTTGCTTTTTATAGGTTTTCTATCTTTACCCTGTGATCAGACTTCCATGTGTTATGTCTTGCTGCTTTTAGTGTCTTTTCATTAGCAGCCTTTCTCTCCCCTTCTAAAAGTACTGCTTTTAATCTTATAACAGCTAGAAAACCAGACAACAGGATTGTTCGAAGTATATATAAATTAAGAGTAACTGGGATCTGAGTGAGAGCCCGAGGGCCTCTCCTATTGTATAACGTGGTGGTTCTCGGCTCTGGCTGTATGTTAGAATCACCTGGGGAGCTTTGAAAACATATCCATGCCTGGGTCCTACTCCAGACCAATTAAATCAGAACCTCTGGTGGTGGGGCCCAGGCATGGGTGTGTTTAAAAACTCCGCGGGTGATTCTAATGTGCACGCAGGGCTGAGAACCATTGCTTGCGTGCACAGGCTTTGTGAGATCCACATTTACTGCTGAGAGGTTTTCCCCTCTGGTTCTCTCCCAAAGTGTGCCCCAAGTTGGGGCGGCAGCTCTGTGGAGCAGAAGGCCAGATGGTGGAGGTATCAGCAATGTTTAGGCTGCTGCTGTGCTTGCTAAAGTGAACAGCCCCAACACTCAGGTCTGTGTAAGAGCACGTTCCTCAGGGCTTTCGGAGATGATGTCAGTTTGTCTTTAAGATGGAGCTGTTTTAGTCCCCGTCCTGATGCAGCTTCCCCTGCCTCTAGGGGCTTCCTGGGACCATGCTGACTTTGACTCCTGAGGAGAGTGGGAGATAATGAGAAATAAATCTTCAGAAAACACCTTTAGTTTTTATTTCTATTTTATTTGCGTATTTGTTCTCTTTTTCTCTTGGCTCCTTCTGTGTCCTCAAAAACTTATGTAGGTGATATAGTTTGACTGTGTCTCCACCCAAATCTTATCTTGAATTGTGGCTCCCATAATTCCCATGTGTTGTGGGAGGGACCCAGTGGGAGATAATTGAATCACTGGGGAGGTTTCCCCCATACGGGGTCTCATGGTAGTGAATCAGTCTCATGAGATCTGATGCTTTTATAAGGGGTTTCCTCTTCCATTTGGCTCTCATTCTGTCTTGCCTGCCACGATGTAAGATGTGCCTTTCACCTTCCGCTATGATTGTGAGGCTCCCCAGCTATGTGGAACTGTGAGTCTCTTTTTCTTTATACATTACCCAGTCTCAGGTATGTCTTTATCATTAGTGTGAAAACGGACTAATATAGTAGGTGACATGTGTCCAGCCTGCTTGGATCCCAACTTTGCTGGATCTATTCTATCTGTGGATGGAGCCACTCTCTCCCAAACACACACTTACCATCAACTATTGGTGGACCCACCTTGTCTCCTGGCAAATAGATAAAAAATGTGCTCCCTACAGCCTACAAATTGGGCACGAACATCACAGCTCCTTGCTACAAAGTCAGCCTTCATGCTATTCTCAAATTCTAATAACCTGCCTGGGGGCTTAGCCCATGGGCTTGAGACCCCTTCCTGGTGTCTTGCCTGGTTCATCTAAAGCTAGGGCCTCCCTGGCTCCACCAGATCCTGTGGCGGAAAAGTCGCCACCTTTTCTGATGAATTAAAGCCAATTCCTGCAAGCTTAGCAATGAAGGGAGAGTCTCTGTGTGGAGAGGGTTGACTAGAATTTCTCCTTGAGATTTCTCACTCATCATCCCCACCCTTCAACACACACAGGGCAGCTGAGACCAGGCTGGATTCCTCAGACCAGCCTTTACCACAGGTTGGGGGAAAAACAGAAATAAACAGAGAGAGTAACATGAGCCCATAAAATCTTGTTTACAAGATACGACTTGATCATGAGGGCTCAGGGCCTGCCGTCACCAGTGTGGGGGCTGCCTCTGTGTGGTCAGTGCCATGGCACCAGCCCTGGCCTTGGGGCAGAAGCTGGGACAGCTGTGCTCTTGAAAGTTCAGATGGACCCACTAAATAAAGAATGGAGTTGAGAAGGAGACGAGAATTCCCCTTGTGTCTGATGCCACCATCTGAATCCCAGAGTTCTGTATGAGGATCTGTCTCTTCCCGGGATGATTAGAAATGATTGCTCCTTTTAGTGGTAAATAAGCCTCAGATTCGAGTAAGGTTTTGTTGATCATTAAGACTGCATCGAGAAGGAATGGGGTGGGCAAACACTAGCTTACTACCTCACCCCCATGCCTTGACCGGTCTTGCTAGAAGTGCAGTTTTATATCCACAAAAGACAATGACTTTTCTTTAGATACATTCAGTTAAGAGGCAAAATGTTACAGCATTGTGAAATACTCTGTGATGTTCACGGCAGAGCAAGAGGTGAGCAAACTGAGGGTTATTTGCAAAGAATGCTGATGATATTCTTTTCAAAGAGCTCCCAATAATCGTCCAGGGAAGAAAAATACAAGGGTGTATCA
>NW_012115655.1:2928050-2929696 GCF_000951035.1 Colobus angolensis palliatus
GTAAGTGATCCACCCTCCTGGGCCTCCCAAAGTGCTGGGATTATAGGTGTGAGCCACCGCGCCTGGCCCTTTTGTACAATTTTAATATGCACTGAATTTTTAATGAATGCTACCATCATATAAATGGAAAGAACACTGTATTTTATCTTTGCCAGGAGTTGTTTACCATTTTAGAAAACCACAATAGCAACAATAATATGTTTATAGTATCTGAGTTGCCAAAACAACATACCTCTGTTCATCTGCATTTGTAGATGAGTAGTGATTCCACATATCTGTATGACTGTATATTCTTATTTAGTCTTGTTTCAGAACACCAAATATAAAGAAGTAGACATAATGTTCCAGTGAATATTATTTTACCTCTTTTACATTCAAGCTTATTTATTACCAATAGGTGCAATCATTTGACTACATTATCTCTTCTAGTGTAGTTATGCCCAAGCATTTCTAGATTGCAGTGCATATTCGTTTATTCTAAGTTATTTTCCTTTTTTTTCATTATCTTATAGTTAGGGTGGTATATTGATTTTCTAAAAAATATGTGCATAGATGGGTTATATAATTATAAATTTCATTTCAGAATAGTCAAGGTGGTCTGACAAAATATTTGATGTAAAAATGGGAGCACTGGGTCTGATAGGGTTGGGACCCAGTGCTTTAGGTGACCTCATGGAGGATATTTGATTTTATCTAATTTTCACAGCAACTCTTTGAGCTAGGTCCTATTATGCCCACCATTCTGCACTGGAGGAAGCCGAGTAACAGAGACACGAGGTAACTTGCCTAAGGCCAGATATCTAGAAAATCGGGGAGCGAGAGCTCTAGAGACCTCTTGCTTTACCAGTTCACTATTCCGCCTTCCACCTACCATGTCTGCCCCATCTTCCATGATTTGTCCAGGTGCCGCAGGGCCTTTCTACCTGGAAGCCCACCCTCTGCCCCCGGAAGCCCACCCTCTGCCCTGTTAGCCTTCTTCTTCTTCTTCTTCTTTTTTTTTTTTGAGGTGGAGTCTTGCTTGTTGCCCAGGCTGGAGTACAGTAGTGCAATCTCAGCTCACTGCAACCTCCACCTTCCGGGTTCAAGCGATTCTCCTGCCTCAGCCTCCTAAGTAGCTGGGATTACAGGCACGCGTCACCACACCCAGCTAATTTTTTGTATTTTTAGTAGAGATGGGGTTTCGCCATGTTGGCCAGCCTGGTCTTTAACTCCTAACCTCAGGTGATCCGCCGACTTCGGCCTCCCAAAGTGCTGGGATTACAGGCGTGAGCCACTGTGCCCGGCCCCTGCTAGGCTTCTTGCAGGGTTCACTGGGGACACTGACTGGAAAGAAAAAAATGACTTTTCCCTTTTGGATAGAATTTTAACAGAATAAATAAAAAGGGAGAATTTTGCAAAGAGCAGATCCCCAATAAATTTTGCTGAAAGAATGAATGAATGATTTGGGAATGTTTTGGGGAGAGTACTGCTGGGTCCTTTGGAACAGCCCCTGGGCTATTTATTTATTTATTTATTTATTTTTGAGACGGAGTCTCCCTCTGTTGCCCAGGCTGGAGTGCAGTGGCGCCATCTCGGCTCACTCCGCCTCCCGGGTTCACACCATTCGCCTGCCTCAGCTTCCCGAGTAGCTGGGACTACAGGCGCCC
>NW_012115655.1:2929837-2953712 GCF_000951035.1 Colobus angolensis palliatus
TTTCAGCAACCTAATGTGAGTTTCCCTGGGGTTGATGCCCGGGTTCGCAGGGCTGTCAGCTCAAGGAGGAACCCTTCCACTGTGTCCCCGCAGGCTGAGGGAGGCTGTTCACTCCTTTTTCTCAGGAAGCACAGCTGTTGAAACACAGATCAGCACATCTCCCTTGCTCTCTCCCCATGCACACTGACATGGTTTTCGGGTCCTGGGGTTGAGGACCTTCTTTAAATAACAGCCTATCCTCCGGCCCTTTGGTCTGTGATCTGACTGACCCCCTGGGCCCTGGTTTGAGCAACACCAGCTCCTACAACTGACAACCACAAAGGGATGCTGCACTTTTGCCCCGTGGGTCTCGGGCAGGGTCTCACTCTGAGCTATAATTTCTTCTTTCCTTCACTCAGCAAATGTTTTCTGAAGGCCTGCTCTGTGCCAGATTCTGGGGTGCAGGGATGAGCAATGACACAAGGTCCCCATCCCACACTGATCTCAGGTGCTTTCTTCCTCAACTAAACCCTATACCTTTGCTGGAGGTGACTTGGGGGACATCCCTCAGCAGAAGCCAGACTCCCCACTCTACCCCATTCCAAACCTTCCCCTCAGACCCACAAAAGACACTCATCTTCAGTCACCCTCTGCAGACTCAGATTTAGTACAAATGACTGGCTTTTGCAATAGTGTGGGAAGAGCTGCCACAGGAGCATACAGAAGCTCTGGGAGCCCAAGGGGAAGGGCAGCTGAACCAGCCTGGGGAGAATAGGAAAGCCTTCCTGGAGGAGGAGGGTGCCTGAGTGTAGTCCCAAGGAATGGCTATGATTCGGCAAAGACAAAGGATGAGTGCATTAGTCAGGGTCCTAAAAGGGAACAGGCCCCCTTAAGTTAGCATGATTTGGGGAGGGTTTATAATAACCACAAAGAGTTCTTTGCAAAGGTTTGGACAGAATGTGGGAGAACAACACAAGATAGTAGAGAAACTCAGGGTCACCGGCAGCAGAGCTGTTTCCACCCCTAGGCCAGAAGACATGGGAGAGGGGCAGCCTGTACCATGGAAAGAGGGAGAGTCTGTCGTTCAGGTCACCTTGATAGGAGTGATCTTCCCTCTAGGGATCAGCCGGCCCAATGCAACCTTACAAGGAGGGAATCAATTGCCTTGACCTCATTCTTTCCTGTCTTTCAAACTCTTGCTGTTGGTCCCCATTGGCCAAACCCAACTAGGAGCCAGAGGGCACTGGAGCTGATTGATGTGATCTATACAGGGCAGACTTTGGGGCACAGAGCAGGCTGGAGAGCAGATCTGGCATGGTAAGCAGAAGATATCCAGCATGCTGGGTCAGGGAAGGCCTTTCTAGGAAGAGGAGAACCATTTGTGAAGGCCCAGAGGTATGCAAGAATGTATAAGTTGGGGAAATGCTTTCTTTTTTTTTTTTTTTTTTTTTTGAGACAGAGTCTCACTCTGTCGCTCAGGCTGGAGTGCAGTAGCCAGATCTCAGCTCACTGCAAGCTCTGCCTCCTGGGTTCACGCCATTCTCCTGCCTCAGCCTCCCAAGTAGCTGGGACTACAGGTGCCCACCACCTCGCCCGGCTAGTTTTTTGTAGTTTTTAGTAGAGACGGGGTTTCACCGTGTTAGCCAGGATGGTCTTAATCTCCTGACCTCGTGATCCGCCCATCTCGGCTTCCCAAAGTGCTGGGATTACAGGCTTGAGCCACCGCGCCCGGCCAGGGAAATGCTTTCTTTATGTCTGGAGTAGTGTGAGTAGGGATGGGGGCATCCATCATGAAAGGCCTTGCATGTCTTTCTAGGCAATGTGAAAATTTATCCTAAAGGCGATGGGAGCCACCGAAGGGTTTTCGGCAAGAGGTGACCTGATCAGATTTGTGTTCTGAAACGACCACTCTTGCCCTAGTGTGGACGTGGTCTGGAGGAACACTTCAGACTAGAGATGGTGAGGCCTGAACCAAGACAATAGCGATGGAGAAAGAGGTGGACTGATTTGAGAAATGTTGAGGAAGTAGTCTCAAAAGGCGATGAAGGACTGGATGTGGAGGATGAAGGAAAGGGAGATGTTGAGAGCAGTGTCTGGGTTTCCACTTGAAGCTCAGGCCGGGGAGGGAGTGTGAGGGAGCAGATTGCCTGTCCAACTGTTGCTTCCTGAGCTTTGCTTTCTGGATTTGGGAGAAAGCTTAGATTGGCCCTCATTAGCAGGACCTCAGGATTTCAAGGGGGCCTTGGAGGGGCTTCCTAGCCATGCCACAGGTTGGCCTCCCTTGGTTGTCTCAAGGCACACCAAACTGGAGAGCAGGCAAGGTCACCTTTTGCTGCCACCCTGGAACCTACTGAGCCAGAACCTGCTCCTCTCCCACCCCCTGCCCTTTCCCGTATGGACAGGGGATGTGTTTTAACTTGCTTCATTGCAGGAGCAAATGAGGTCCAGCTGAGGGGAGGAAGCCAGCCATGGCGGCAGAGCACAGGCTGTGTGAGCCGGGGCCAGAGGCGGGGACTCTGTCTCCTTCCACTGGCTTTTCAGAAAGCTCTGGTCCTCGTAGGCTCAGATTTCATCCCTAGCAATTTTGAAGAAACTGCTATCCAGTAACAGGTCCCATTCCTTGGAGTTCTCTGCCTAGAAACCTGGAATAATTTTCTTTTGTTGCAGAGGAAAATGCTGAGGTTGTTCTTTCATGGTCTAAGAACTTGAGTAGTCATGGCAACGCATGAGGGTGGGGTGGGTGAGTTGGGGGCGTCTTAGCAGCGTTTCGTTTCAAATGCCAGATTAAAGGAAAAGCGTCTTTGGAGTTCGCCTCATTAAGACATAGCTCGGTGCAGGCTTGTTGGATGGTTCTCCAGCTCATCATTTTACACATTACATTTTCCCTACATTTTCTCATCTGATGGGCAGTCTTCTGGGACTTCTCCCTGAGAATTTTGGCTCCAAGACTTCTCTAAGAATTTCAGCTCATTTCTGGCAAGAGCGTTGGTGGGGGTGATACTTTTGTTCCTATCGGGGACCTTGTCTTGTAAGTCCTTTGCTTCCAATGGGACTGCCACTTTAAAAAACCAAAGGTAACATGTTTATTGAGGGTTTGTTCTGTCTACACAAACAAAGATGGCGATTGAGCAGCCATTTCCTTTTCACACTACACTTTTGGTCCAGGATCTTTCTCTCAGAGTTTGGCCAGGTCAAGCCAAACGCTGGCTCTGGGCATCTAGGCCATCCTTCTGAGTGCCCTTCCGGGGCGCGTCTCGGAGAAAGTAAAGGTGGAAACGTTTAACCCAGACATTGGCCGCAGGTGCTTTCTTCCTCAACTGAACCTTATCCCCTTGCTTGAGCTGACCTGGGGGTCCTCCCTCTTGAGGAGCCAGACTTCCCACTCTGCTCCAGTCCAAACCTCTCCTATACCCACAAAAGATACTCAACACGTTAGAGTTGCCCAGTTATCAACTAAAATACTTCCCAAGTCCTCATTTATGCTTTCTAGTTATCTCCTAGATTCTCTTTGTGATGATGTTCTTATTAATCATAGCCCCCATGTGCTGAACACTTACTAAGAGGACAGATTTCTATTTATCACCTAATTTCATAGTCACCAACAACCCCATGAGGCAGGTACTAGCAGTCTCATCTTACAGAGGAGGGAACTGAAGGCCCCCAAAGCTCACTTGTCCAGAACCAAATAGCTGGTAAGAGGTACAGCTGCGATGGCATGGGGTCTGGTGACACACAGTGCTCTCTCCACCAGTGACACAGCCTGCATCCTCAGCCACTTTCACTCCCTCTCACCTGATCACAGAACACATTCCTGCCCACACAAGCCCCCGCCTCGTTCCAGCCAGAATGTGGTCACTGAACCATCTCCCCAAAGTTCCCCTTTCATTCTTTTTTTTTTTTTTTGAGATGGAGTCTCACTCTGTCCCCCCAGGCTGGAGTGCAGTGGCTTGATCTTGGCTCACTGCAACCTCTGCCTCCCAGCTTCAAGCGATTCTCCTGCCTCAGCCTCCCCAGTAGCTGGGAGTACAGGTGCATGCCATCATGCCCGGCTAACTTTTGTATTTTTAGTGGAGATAGGGTTTCACCATGTTGGTCCAGGCTAGTCTCAAACTCCTGACCTCAAGTAATTCACCTGCCTCGGCTTCCCAAAGTGCTAGTATTACAGTCGTGAGCCACCATGTCCAGCCCCAAAGCTCCCCTTTCATTGCTCCTGTGCTAGGCTCTCCTGCTAGGCTCAGTTTTGAGAGTACAGAGACCATGACTTGTTCACGTGGTATCTATAGGGCTGGACCCATAGAAAGTGCACAAGTCATTACTTACTTACAGAGTCAATGGAAATATCTTTCTTCCACCAGCACCGCCCCCCTACACCTCCCTTATTCTTTCTCTTCTCCCTTCCCAGCTACAGCCACAAGCTGTCTCCACCATCAGATGTGGCTTACCTGGTTCCTGAGTCAATTCCATGCAGGTAGGAAGAATCCTATCAGAGAGTATGTGAGTGTGTTTGCAGAGTACATTCCTGTGGAGCCCCCTTAGCTCTGACTGAGTCTGCTTCTGCAGGGAGAGAGTATTCCTGCTGTGAGAGGTCTGGGATCTGGAGTACAGAGGGTAAGCCCTGGGCCCCCACTTACCCCCAGGGTCACATCCTCACTCACCTCCCTCCTGTATCATCTTAGTCCACAGAGTAGCTTTTCACTAAGCTCTTACTGGATTGGACTCTTCACTACATTATCTCATTTAATCATCACAACAACCCCAAAGGCAGACAGTAGTATCTCCCTTTTATAGGAGAGGAAACTGAGGCTTGAAGGGATTATGTCACTTGTTAAGGACTCACAGGGATTTGAACAGGGGCTTCTCTGTGGTCACAGCCTTTATGATGTTTCCTTCTCACATGGGCTGGGCTTCTGCCATGTTCTACCCATCTAACCTGGGAAGCCCTCCTGATTTCTGGGGACCTGACAATCTCAGGGGCTAATCCTCATGGTTAGAATAGGTACAACTTTGTGAGCATCTATATACACCAGAAGTTTCAGAAATGGCCTGATTTAACCTTCATCTCTGTGAAGTAGGTGCTAGGATTCTCTCTACTTTGCAGATAAGGAAACCGAGAAAGGTTAAGTGTTACCACCAGTGTTGTACAACTGCTAAAGTGGGGGAACAGGATTCAGACCAGGCTTGTCCGAGACCAAAGCCGGTGTGCTATGCTACTCCTTCTAAGGGTGTCTGACAAGGACTGGACTCTGACAGTTGTCTACTCCCCTTTGGGAACCCTGCTTCTAGCTGGGGTCCAGCCACCCAGAACCAGGTTGCAGCTGCCTTACTGCTACTAACCTCCCAGTGGCTCCACCCCACCTGCCTGATGGGCCAGCCTCCCAGCCCCACCTGAACTGAGCACAATTCTGTGCCCCTCTAGTGCTGTGCTTGACCACACGGCAGCCAAGTCAGTTTCTCGGGCCCAGCTTCCTCCACTCCCCAACCCTGCCCTCCGGTGTCTGTGGCAGTCCCCATGTGCATGGAGAGGTTCTCATGTGATTCTTTCCACCACCATCCCCCAGTTGGATGGGCTGATACCTGCTTTAATCCCCACATGGCTCTCTGAGGTGGGTTAAGCGAGTGTCAGCACCTCTCCCTGGCTTCTTGGGCTTCATGTAGCTCCCTCGCTTCTATCTACCAGTGGCAGCCTCTTCCCTGTGGCCCTGGTAGCCCCCTTTTGAGACCAGTCTGTGTGGCTGAGACTGGCTCAATGCCTCCTCAGCACTAGAGCTCATGCTTCCTGCGGTCCCTGGCTGCTTGCTGACCTGAATGCCTGCATTCCACCCTGTTCTGCCATCTGATGCCTGCCTGAGTGTCTGCACTGACTCCTGTCCCTTGTCTTCCTCTGACCCCTGAGCAGCACAAGCTCCTAAGCCTCAGCATGTCCCCATAAGCCCCAAGCTCTGCCTCCTGCCCCTTGCCCGGTCTCAGCCCACTTGAGTGGATATTTTCCAGCCTTTTCCCTCAATATCTCTCAACTTGGGCTCTGCTCCCCATAGAGCAGAATCAATGACTCACCTAATAATATGTGCTGGGGGTCCATGTGCAAGACATTGTACAGGGCACCGAGACCTCCCAGCTGTCCCCTGACTCTCAGGCCCACCATCTCTCACTCTTCGTGGCTGGTTTTTGCTGTTTTCCTTGATTCCTATTAGGGCAACAGAAGCCCCTCCATGCTGCCCACCTCATGAAAGGCCTTGTAGGTTTTGTTTTGTTTTGTTGTTTGAGACAGTCTTGCTCTGTTGCCCAGGCTGGAGTGCAGTGGTGCAATCTCGGCTCACTGCAACCTCCGCCTTCTGGGTTCAAGTGATTCGTGTGCCTCAGCCTCCCGAGTAGTGGGGATTACAAGTGCACGCCACCACACCCGGCTAATTTTTGTATTTTTAGTAGAGATGGGGTTTTACCATGTTGGCCAGGCTGGTCTCGAACTCCTGACCTCAGGTGATATGCCCACCTCAGCCTCCCAAAGTGCTGGGATTATAGGCCCGAGCCACCTTGCCTGGTTGGCCTTGTAGGTTTTGAAGCCGACTTGGAGGTCTCTAAGTCAGGGCTTCCCAACGTTCTTTGCACACAAAGGAATGGATACTGTCTGTGTGACACACTGTAGGAACTGCCGGCAGCCTGAGAACGGCCAGCTAGGGGGTCCGGACACCCCAGGCTGAGCCCCAAGGGCTAAAGGGATGGGTCGGGTCTCTGCTCACCTGGAACCCGTTCTGTTGAGAAGCTCTCCTCTAAGCCTTGACAATAAAATAGTAATAGCTTCTTTTTATTGAGTGATTAAAATGTGCTGGGTGGTGTGTGAGGCATTCTGTCTACATTGTCTCTATAGCAAAGGGAAGTCATCATCATCCCCATTTTATAGATGAGGACGGAGGTTCAGAGATTCAGCAACTTGCCCGAGGGCGTTACCTCTCTGAACTTCTAATGTGCTTAAAAAACAATGTCAAGTGATTTGCCCTACAACAGTCTTTGTTTCCTCTATATGTTCTTCTTCTTCTTTTTTTTTTTTTGGAGATGGAGTCTATCTCTGTCCCCAAGGCTGGAGAGCAGTGGTGCGATCTCGGCTCACTGCAACCTCTGCCTCCAGGGTTCAAACCATTCTCCTGCCTCAGCCTCCCGCGTAGCTGGGATTACAGGTGCCCGCCACCACACCCGGCTAATTTTTGTACTTTTAATAGAGACGAGGTTTCACCATGTTGGCCAGGCTGGTCTCAAACTCCTGACCTTGTGATCCATCCGCCTCGGCTTCCCAAAGCGCTGGGATTACAGGCGTGAGCCACTGCACCCAGCCTCCTCTGTGTGTTCTCATCTTGCAACAAAACAGGGAGCTCTTCATGTCTAATTAATATTTTCATCCCTACTCTGCGTCACACACTTGGGTGTTCCATGGTTATTCTCCAGGTCCTTCTGAGAAGCCCACGGCTCCGTAGGCCCAGCCCTCACCACTTCTGTCCCAGAAGAGTAAACCCAAATGCCTTCCATGAATGAGGCCAGACCTTTGATGTAGGGAGGGTGTTTGGAAAGAGGAATGAGCTGCCAGCAGGCTCCCTGGTGACTGTGGCCTTATGGGGATCAGGATGTTTCCAAGTCAAAGGCTGCAGGAGTTCCTGTCTCTTTGCTCCTCCTCAGGAAGGGATCTGCACATGCTCATTCCATGGTAATGGCCTCGGGGGATCTTTTCCACTTTGGGTATTGAGAAATCTCACATATCTCTATAAAGATGATCCTGTCTTTATGCCCAGCTCCTTATGGCAATTCTTGAGAGAGGGAGAGGGTCAGGGAATTGAGAATGGGGGTGCCATTGCCACACTCCTGCCTCCATTCTGTTGTGTATAATACAGAGTGGTAGTGTCGTGTGACACTAGAAATTGCTGAGCTGGTCCAATCTCTCCATTTATAGATGGTGAAGCCAAGGCCTGAAAACCTTTCCTGCAAGGTCGCAGAGGAAGAGGCAGAAGCAGGACCAGAACCCAGCTCCCCTGACTCCCCATCCAGTGCTCTTCTCATAGATTACATTGCTTCAGCATCCCCCGGCTGTTGCTCCATTCAGGGGTTATGGGAGTCACTGATTTTTTTGGTTGCTTCTTGGTTGGAGGCTGTTGCCCCTCACCAGTGAGGGGTGGGTATTGGTGGGCAAGGTCACTAAACCGGTCAAAACTTCAGTTGTCCCCACATGGTCTTGTTGGCCCCTGCAACACGGGACAAGTTGGCAGGCGGGTTGTTTGTGCTCACCAGTGCCACGCTCCCTGTATTCCCATTGTCTGGAAATGTGGCAGGAGGGAGTTGCCTCTATTTTGAAGACTGCAGTTGCTATGGACCCATCAGGGGCATAGACTTTCTAGCAAGTAGATCTCTGGGTCTGGCTCTTCCTCAGCCTGGCAGGACCAGTAGGGTTAACTGCGAACTGCTCTCCTCCCCATCTTCGCAATTTCTTCCAGAGGGAAGGAGCGAGCACTCTGCCATCTACATATTTTCAGCTGAGTTATATTTTGCATAAAGTAAACTTAGCAAACAGAGAACACAGTGAGAATATATTTGGCTTTGAAGCGTCAGTGCTCTGACAGGCATTTCCTATTAGCTATCTCAGAGCCGACCAGCCCGGCTGGGTTTTGCTTAAGTGGCATAATTCTCCTGCAGTGGAGACAGCTCATTCATTAGTCATTCCAAAAGCCAGATACAAAATACCCTTCTCTAAGCCAACTCCACCAACCAGCTCCCCAGCCCGGGTGGAACAATGAAACTATGAGGCTTACCAGCCTGGCAAAGGTCAGCCCAAGAGCCACCTGTCTGCTGGTCTTTGGAAGATAGCTTTGGCTGCAGCCTTTCATTTCCCTTAGGAACAGGAAGGACACGTCTTCCTCCTGTTGGCAGAGGCCTTAGGATCCTTACTGGGGATGGGTTCCTTCCCATTTCACTACAGCGTCACTTGCAACAGCGCGAAGCCCTGATTTAACACACTCTGTTTTGTGTTTTTTTAGCCGGAAGCTAAAGGTACCAGTTCTTAGAGGAAGCTTAGGAATGTGCCCCTTCCTGCTCGGGTCTCTCGACTGAACTCAACCCTTCCTTGATTGATGGACATGCATGTTATCTTTTGTAATCTCTGCCCGGTGAGGGCTGATGTTCCCATTTTACAGATGAGGATATTGGAGCTCAGAGAAGTGAAATGGTTGCTGAAGGTCACAGCCCAGCTTCAAGCCTGTCGGGCTCCAAAAGGCGTCTTCCGTTCTCTCTGTCAGGAAGTCTCTTTTGGATGATTAACTGAGATTGAAAATGAAAATATACATGAAAGAAAGGTCCTTTTTTCAACTTGACAAGAAGAATGCCACTGTATTGCAGGCACCCAGACCAGGGTGGGCTGGAAAGCCAGCCAGGGAGAAAGCAGGGGAAAGAAAGCATGTTCTAACAGGAAGGTTAAAGCACCCTGGGATGCGAGTTGGGGTAGGGTGGAGAGGGTAGTTCTCATGGGGGCAGAGCTTGGTTTGGGGTAGGTCAGGGGCTGGGACCAGAAGAGGGACAGGGAAGGGTTTTTTTGTGGGTCCGAGGCCCAGATCCACTGAATGGGCCATCTGACAGCGCCTGACCAAGCAGAATGCCAGGGTGTAAAGACCCCACTAATACCCAGTCAATGAGGGGAATGCCAGAGGAGCGCCCAGAATGTTCTTGTGCAGAGGCAAAGAGCAGGAGTTTGTGACCACAGCTGGCAGTCAGTGTCAGCCTCACTGGAAGACTCTTAGCATTCCAGATGGACAAACATATTCACAGGTGCCTAGACAAATGAGGTCTGGGGGAGAGAGACAGGCTACATCAGAGGTAGAATATGTATTTACATAAGCTAGGAATGAGAGTCTCAGAATCCTTCCAAAGCAGAATCCTTCCAAAGCAGATGTCTGCTTAAACCTCTTGAGCGGTGCCCTCCTTAGCCTGGAAGGAAGGCCTTGCTCAGGTAGTCTCAACCTGCCTTTGTGGTGTGATTTAACACCTTCCCCTTCATTCCACCACACTCGGTCTCTAAATATTTGTTGTTCTCAAACACACAGAACACTTTCACTCCACCAGCTCTTCCACATGTGATTTTCTTTGCATGTACTTCATCTTTCTCATCTGCAGCCCCACCTGGCAAACTCCTACTCACCCTTCAAAACTCTGCGTAAATGTCACTGAATCTGGAAGCCTTCTTCATCTTCTCAGTACACGTTTGTCTGTATTCCTGATCCTTTGTCTATAACTCTGGTAAATCATTGATCCTAATGCACTGTCAAGAAACTTGTCCTGGCCGGGCGCGGTGGCTCAAGCCTGTAATCCCAGCACTTTGGGAGGCCGAGATGGGCGGATCACGAGGTCAGGAGATCGAGACCATCCTGGCTAACACAGTGAAACCCCGTCTCTACTAAAAAATATAAAAAACTAGCCGGGCGAGGTGGCAGGCGCCTGTAGCCCCAGCTACTCGGGAGGCTGAGGCAGGAGAATGGCGTGAACCCGGCAGGCGGAGCTTGCAGTAAGCTGAGATCTGGCCACAGTACTCCAGCCCGGGCGACAGAGCGAGACTCTGCCTCAAAAAAAAAAAGAAACTTGTCCTATTTTATCTGTGGATTCCTGGAACCCAATCAAGATCCTCACATGTAGAAAGTGCTAGATCAACGGATAAAGCAAGCACAGCCTGATTGGCTGTGAGTTTGAGAGCATGCGGCACAGAATGATTGCAACTCAGACCTGGAAGAAAATGTAGAGTTGTAAACCTGACGTTCGAACGCCTCATCTGCATTTGCAGCCTGAGGTAATATACATAAACCACCTAATCTAGTAACTGGCAGGCATTAGTCAGTGAATGGTAGCTGATATTTTTGTTTTGGTTGTCATTTCTTAGGGAATCAAAATAGACGTAGAAGAATTTGCAGGAAGAACAACAAATCTGCAGTTGGGGCTGTGGCTCTGCCTCTAAGACTCTCCCTTTATGACTTTGAACAAGTCATTTCACCCTCTTGAGGCCTTGGTTTCCTCATCGATAGTCTGGGATACAACCAGGTGTCCTGTAATCGGTGCCTTTCAGCCCTAATCAAAACAAAAACAAGACTCAAGCAAACATCATCCCTGACAGATCGGAGGGAATCCAGCTCAGGTCTTCCTGGTGTCATCTCTGATCAGAAATCTGGGAACCAACCCTGACCTTAATGGCCCTTCTACGGGCGTGCTCTTTCCCGGGGCAGAGCCAATCCCCAGGGAGGCAGAAACTCCTACTTGCCAAACTCCTGGCCAGTCACACCCGCTTTGCCATCCTGGAGAAGGAGGGAGTTAGCCTGTTGTGGAGCTTGTGGCAAAATCCCTCTTCCTCCCCCAAACACAGCTATGATTAGCTGTGTCCTCACCACGAAACTGCAGGGGTGTGTGCGGGTGAGTCATAGTTGTTCAAATCACATTTATAGAGAGCTCGCATGGCAGGGGGCTTGGTGGCTGTCAGAGGCACCCCAGTTCCCTTTCTCTACCCCCAACAATTGCTGAGATTTTAGGACCCAGGCATTTGGGTTACAGAGTGTCAATCATCTGCTGATGCCACTGGCTTCTTATGCTAGGCCCCAGCCACCCAGAGCAGCTCCCCTGGAGGAGGAGAGGGGCTTGATCCTCATCCCATTGCCTACCGCGTCCCACCTGGGAGAGCTGTCCCAGGGTTAGACCCAGGCTGGAATTGTCACTGTCTGTCACCGCCCTCTCCCTGGGGCCTACCATCCCCAGGACCACTCTGAAGGAATCAGGTAGTCTCTCCAGGTGTGAACCCCACAACCTCCAGGGGCCCCAGCTCCTGCCACTCCATGCCCTAGGCTCACTCGTAGCTGTTAGCACAGGTGTCCCAGCCTCTCTGAGCTGTGCACTATGTCTCAAATGCCCCCTCCCACTCCCTTTTCACCTAGCCATGGGGACCCTGAGAGCTCTCATCAGGAGCTGAGAAAGAAGCAGAGGCCTCTTTGGTGGAGGAATCCTGGCAGGCTGGCAAGTCCCAACAGGCCGATGTTGGGCTGCTGCAGGCAGACAGTGAGTCACCTGGGTCCCCGCTGCTTACAGGACACAGCCGGAATAATGACAATAATAATAGAGATCCAAGGTGCTGTTATTAACGCCCACCTTTCCTCCCAGGACCCTGTCTCCTTTATCCATCTGACAGCCCTCGGGGCAGGGAGGGGCTGAGGGCCCAAGAGATTTTGTTGCCCTGTCTTAAATGGGGGGAAACTGAGGCTAAAGTTGTTTCCCACTGAACTCCTAGTCCTGAGAAGAAGACTCTGCCTCCTCATGTCCCTGATGCCAGGAAAGTTCTGCAGCTCCACAGTTAGTGAGTGGTCTCCTTACTGGCAAAGCTCTAGGCTTAGGGATGAAAGAACCCACATTTCTGGATTTCTCACACTCTGTCCTCTAACCCTTACTTACGACAACAGCTCTAGGGACTAGTTATGATTATCATCCTCCTTTGATGGATGAGGAACGTGAAGTTCAGAGAGGCTAGGTAAATTCCCAAGGTCATGCAGCAAAGGAGAAGCAGACCCAAGGTTTGAAGCCAGGTTGGTTTGACTGTGCTCTCTCACTCAGGGTCCTGTAATCCGGGATCTAGAGTTTCCAAGTCTGACTTCCTAGGCCTTTTGGGCCTGTTCTTCCACCATTGCCTTCCCTACCTGGGCTCACTCTATCTCAAGATTAGGGTTCCACCCAGGGCCACCTGGAGGCCAGCTTTCATTTTCATCTTGAGCAGCCGTGGAAAAGTAAGGACTCAACCACTTTAATTTTGGGGTCTTAGTAATTATCTGACACTCACCACCCACTCAACTCTACCCACTAGTTATTAAAATAATAACAATAATAATTTAGAGGAGCGATGGCAATGATCACAGCGTTCACGGAATCCGGGACTGGGCAGAGATAGATATAACCTCACACTTCCTTTTTATATCAGAATGGTGCTAGATTTGGGAGTAAGGACTGTTGGAGTCTAGTCAGTTTTGGCAAGGATGCCATGTATCATATGACTGAGTGAGCCCCGAAATGCCTCTGTGCCTTCATTTCCCCCTCTGTAAAATGTGGGTAAAAGTCTTGCAAGATGATGTGCTTTCAGCTTCTTGAAAGAAAGTCGTGATCAGACAACCTTTTCTTTTTCACCACCCTATAGTCACTATTTACAATGACCCAAGAGTCTGATGCCTAAATGATACATTATCTTCATGCTCCAGTCTCTCACTGTCTGACTGCCCAGCTCTTCTTTGACAAGAGGTCTTCACCGATTGCGGCCCTTGGCCTTGGGAAGGGTGATGGACTGGGCTGGAGGCCTGGGCTGAGCTCTTGGGTGCAGGGGGAGCCTCAGCTTTTCCAGCCCTCATCCTCAACGGCTGCCTCTGCCAAGGCCTTGGAGCTAGAAAAAGCAAGACCAGTGCCTGAGTGCAATAAAGGCTTTTATTAGTCCTTTTATTAATGATGGTTGGTATTTGTTGAGAAGCTGGGACAATAGTTATTCCAGTAAGAGGATATTAAGCTCCCTCGAACAGGCCCTATATATCTAACAGGCTCTGGCTCCCAGCCTCCCCTGACGCAGCTTTGTTACACTGCAGCACACCCCTGGCCTCCTAGCAACTCCAAGAAGAGAGAGGAGGGATGGGGGAGGTAGGGATAATCTGGTGTCATTAAACACACAGGCCTTTGTGGAGGTTACTGTACACCAACAGCAGGAAGCTTTTTCTTCCTTCTGAGTGCACAGGGAGCCTATGTGATTTTGCTTTTTTTTTTTTTTTCTGCTACCCCTGGGCTCTTGGTTATTTTACCTCTAGAGCTGCTGGTGATAAGTTGGTAAAGGAGGACCTCCTTAAACCATTTGTTAAACCATTTAAGACTGGTCCTATTACTTGTTTAAGCTATTTTACATGATTTTTAATGTAATAAACACATTTATAATACTATGTGGTGGCAATGTTCCGAGTGCTCTTCAAATACTAATTTATTTAATCCTCATAACATCTCAATGAAGTAGGCACTATAATTATCCTTATTTTATAAATGAGGAAATGAGGCCCAGAGAGGTTAAGTGACTTGCCCAAGGTCACACAGCTGATAAGTAACAGAGTTAAGGTGTAAACCCATGCAGTTGTCTCTAGAGTCAATGCTTTTATCTGACATTTCAAAACTGAATCTGAAAAGAACTGGGAAATATTGCCTAAATTCTGAAGCTTTATTGCTTTACCAAAAGGAATTAGATATTCTCATGTATGGGATGGTATAATAAATTATAATAGAGTTCCCCGGAATCAGAGCATCTTTGAGATGAAAACGTCCTTGAAGGTCATCAGATCTAATCCTCTGACAAATACAAGAATACCCTCTGCAGCGTCCCTGATACGTGATCCTCCAGCTTTTGGCCGAATATCTCTAGTGTCAGGAAGCTCATTACCTAATCCAGCAGAACATCCCAACTTTGGGCAGTTCTCACTGTTAGAAAAGAAAGTTCTTGGCCAGGCGTGGTGGCTCAAGCCTGTAATCCCAGCACTTTGGGAGGCCAAGGTGGGCTGATCATGAGGTCAAGAGATCGAGACCATCCTGGCCAACATGGTGAAACCCTGTCTCTATTAAAAATAAAAAATTAGCTGGACATGGTGTTGTGCTGTCCGTAGTCCCAGCTACTCAGGAGGCTGAGGCAGAAGAATTGCTTGAACCTGGGAGGCAGAGGTTGCAGTGAGCCGAGATCACGCCACTGCACTCCAGCCTGGCGACAGGGCAAGACTCTGTCAAAAAAAGAAAGAAAAAAAGCTCTTTTCTTTCTCCAACTGGACTGACATTTAGCTCCCTTTAACTTAAATGGACCAACTTTGTCTTCTAGAGTTGGGTGGGCGGCAGGGCAGGGGAAGCTCATCCCTTTTGCATAGGGCAGTCCATAAAGTGCTGAAAAACAGTGTTTTGTTTTTTGTTTTTTTTTTTCAGACGGAGTCTTGCTTTGTCACTCAAGCTGGGGTACAGTGGTGTGATCTTGACTTACTGCAACCTCCGCCTCCCGGGTTCAAGCGTTTCTCCTGCCTCAGCCTCCCAAGTAGCTGGGACTATAGGTGCTCACCACCACGCCTGGCTGATTTTTGTATTTTTGGTAGAGATGGAGTTTCACCATGTTGGCCAGACTAGTCTTGAACTCCTGACCTCAAGTGATCCACCTGCCTTGGCCTCCCAGAATGTTGGGATTATAGGCATGAGCCACCATGCCTGGCCTGAAAAATAGCTTTCATGTCCCCCTTAAATCTTTTTTTCTCTTTTGGCTTAAACTTCCTTAGTTCTTTCATGGCCATGGTTTTCATTTGTTTTTTTAGTTTCCAGATTCTCAGATTCTCCAGCTCCCTGTTTCCACCTCTTTCTGAAGTACTAGAGTTTATCAGTGTTCATTTTAAAGTGATGTAGGGCCTGGGCGCTGTGACTCACACCTGCAATCCTAACACTTTGGGAGGCCGAGGCTTGCAGATTGCCTGAGTTCAGGAGTTCGAGAACAGCCTGGGCAACATGGTGAAACTCCGTCTCTAATAAAATACAAAAAATTAGCTGGGTGTGGTGGCGGGCGCCTGTAGTCCCAGCTACTCAGGAGGCTGAGGCAGAAGAATTGCTTGAACCCGGGAGGCGGAGGTTGCAGTGAGCTGACATCATGCCACTGTACTCCACCCTGGGCGACAGAGCGAGACTCCATCTCCAAATAAATAAATAAATAAATAAATAAAGCGATGTAGGAATGACACACAGCACATCAGGTGTGGTCCTGCAATGCTGAGCACAGGATCATCACCTCCCTTATCTCCTTTGTTCATATTCTACATTTCCAATGATGCAGCCTAAACTCGCCTTAGGTTTTTTGACCCTTGACTCACAATGAGTTTGTAGTCAACGTGTAGCACTTTTAGCTTCATTTTCCAAATTCTGAATTTGTACAGCCCTGCTGGGGTTTTTTGTTTGTTTTTTAAGCCCAAGGGCGGGACTTCACATTTATTGCTGATAAATTTCATCTTGTTAAATTCAGTTCCTTGTTCTAACCTATCAAGGCTGACATGGAACCTTACTCTGTTACCCTATTTCGTGATTTCTTACATGATTTTGTATCATCTGAAATTTTGATAAATACGCCACCTGTGTTCCCATTCAGGTAGTCACTACTTGTTTTTAAAGCTGGATAGGAAAATTTTCCAAGGTTGGGTTTATGGAGGAAGATGAGGCGAAGCGAAAGTGACTCCGAAGGAAAGATTTCTGTTTGGATGGATCTGAGTGATGAGCGCTGTGCACCTCTGGGGGTGTGAGTGGCTGGGTAACCAGGTAAAGACTCCCACGGCATCAGGCCTGCGTCAGAGCCTATGACCCATGACGAGGCCAGAAGGCAAATACTGATAGCGCCCAGTTCATAGAGCTGATTGTTTCCTATACCCTCTGCTGACAAGTGCTGAGGGTGTGAAATAGAGGATATCATAAAATAGAAGTAAGGCCCATTGTGAGGCGACAAACAGGACTCTCAGATCAGAAAAAGCCAGGTGCTTGCTGTCAGCATCAAGACCTCCAGAAGTAAAAAAGAAGACATTCTTGGAGCAAAAGTAGAGCGGACGAAAAAAGTGCTTTAGCACGCTGCTTGGAGCTTGAACACATTTTTTCTCCACTTAAACAACCCTTCTGTCGTTCCTTAGAGGTCTTACCTGAAAGTCAAAGAATCAGGCTGAGGCCACATCATTGGGGTTGACAGCGAGGGTTCTCAGTTTATCCCCAAGGGTACTGGAAATGAATTGAATGTCACAATCTTGCTACCACTGGCCTTGTGAAGAACTCAGCCCACTCACCCTGAGCACCCAGGGAGTATATATTTAGCTGTCTTTCTAATACTCACCCAAATTGTTCTCCTCCTTGTCCACTGCAACCCAGCCTTTTATTTTCTAGTTCCCACCCCTTCTTCATGCCACCTTCCCATTCCACCCCCAGGCCAGGAGTCTGGAATGCTATGGTGTCCCAGGCCTGTGAATCAGGTGCAGCTGCAGGGACCAAGGTAGGTTCCAGTGCCTGGGGAGAAGGGCAGTTCTTGATAGCTGAGACTAATGTGAGTTCCAAGACAGTCATGAAGCAGAGACAGAACCAGTGCCCAAGTCTAGGTAGGACAAGCAAGGAAGGATGTACTGGAGAGAGCCTGGGGCCAAGAGGGAGCCCAAATCTGGGGCAGAACAGAGCCATGGACACTGAACTGATGAGCAGGCAGTGCCTTGTGCTCAGCTCTTATGGCCACGGGCAGGGCATGCGTCTAAGGTATACGGGCCAGGCCAGGGGAGAATGCCCTCAGCTCTATGACTCCCTGGCTCCACACTCTAGCCTTGATGCCGCTTCAGATTCTCCTACTCCAGTAATGCACTGGAACCTGCTTTGTCGATTTGCTGAACTTGGTGCATACGCCTACTCTCAACTCAGCAGGTTCTTCCCTTCCCTCAAAGGGCCTCTGATCATGGTAAGAGATGCTCCTGCCACCTACCTTAGCCCATTGGTGCCCCACTAGGGGGACTACCTCACCTGGCCTCCCTGCTTGGCTGGGGCAAGGGCTGCTGGACACTTAAGTCAGCATCAGGCACTGTGCCCAATGAGACCTGAGCTCAGACAAACAGAAGGAGGCCAGCCTCCAAAGGATGGAAACCACTTATCTGCACAGAGCCAACATTTCCATTAATTTAGCACACTGAGACCCTTGTTCAGTGAAGTCTTTAAAAAGAAGATGAGGCTGGGTGCGGTGGCTCACGCCTGTAATCCCAGCACTTTGGGAAGTGAGGCAGGCAGATCACCTGAGGTTAGGAGTTCAAGACCAGCCTGGCCAACATGGTGAAATCCCGTCTCTACTAAAAATATAAAAATTAGCTGGGCATGATGGTACATGCTTGTAATCCCAGCTACTCTAGAGGCTGAGGCAGGAGAATGACTTGAACCCAGGAGGCAGAGGTTGCAGTGAGCTGAGATTGCACCACTGCACTCCAGCCTAGGTGGCAGAGTGAGACTTGGTCTCAAAAAATAAATAAATAAATAAATAAAGAGAAAGTAAATGAAATATGGTTTTTGGCTGTGTACATTAAGGAAGTACATAAGCAAACTCCTAAGGTTTGTCTGATAGAATATTTCACTTTACAGTTTATCTTCAGGTCAGGTCACACCAATCCAGTCTCTGGCAGAGCACTGGTATTAAAAGGCCATAGGCCTTATTTTAAATTATTATTATTTTCTATTATTAAGCTATTATTATTTTCTATTATTATTATTTTCTATCATTATTCTAAATTCTTATTTAATAATAGAAGCAAATAAGTGGTCTGATTCTTTCAGGCCTAGACTTGTGGGCCTGCATTAATTTGCATGGTTGAGTTATTCATGCTGTATTACAATCTAGTCTATCAATTTCTTTCTTTCTTTTTTTTTTTTTCTTCAAGACAGAGTTTGCTCTTGTTGCCCAGGCTGGAGTGCAATGGCACGATCTCAGCTCACTGCAACCTCTGCCTCCCAGGTTCAACTGATTCTTCTGCCTCAGCCTCCCAAGTAGCTGGGACTACAGGTGCATGCCACTATGCTCAGCTAATTTTGTATTTTTAGTAGAGACAGGGTTTCACCATGTTGGCCAGGCTGGTCTCGAACTCCTGACCTCAGGTGCTCCATCCCCACAGTGCTGGGATTATAGGCGTGAGCCACCATGGCTGACCTAGTCTATCAATTTCCTACACATTTTCCCCCCCAGATTATCATTAATACAGAGTGAATTAAAACTCTCAACCCGGGGGTGGGGAAAGGGGGTTAAATGGGATTTGAGAACTGAAGGATGATCTCTCTGCATCTTGCCCCAGTGTCCTGGATCCCCAGAATAGAAGAAAGCAGACATTGCTGCTCACCACTGACTGCTCTCAACTCAAGAAGGAGAGGGAAATGGGAAGATAGCACAGATAAACACACCAACTCCACCCAAATGACTCAAATGAAGGCGCGTCTCAGAGTCTTGTGTTTTTCTGAAACTCAAGGCCTGAAGAAGGAGGAGCGCTGTCCAGCTGCCTGTGCTCGAATGGGAGCTTCATAAATCTCCAGAAAGCCCCTGACCCCTTCTCTTTTCACTCTGGCTCTATTTCCTTCTTTGCTGAGGTCCCCATTTGTCAGAGCAGAGGGGAATTACATCAGTCAGTTTTGAATCAGACAAAACAGAACTAAGTGGACAGCCTTCTTTGGAAAGGAAGAAATAGTGATGGGAATTTTTTTGTTTTTTAAAACCACCCTCGACTTATTAGGCAGCACGAAGTATGCTAGAGAAGGGTAGTCAGGATTGTAAAGTACATGAAGCGGGCAGCAATGTGAACACTGGATGGAAAGGGGGCTGGGTAGGAAAGTAAGGGCTGGGACTCAGCCTCATGGTTCTCCCTCTCCCCCTGCAGGTGAGAAGAGACACGCTGAGAGTCAGAAACACCAGCTTAGGGATGCGCAGGTGTGAGAAAGTGTGTGGCTGTTGGGGTGCACGTGCACATGCTGATGCACGTAGTAGGTACTGTGTGAGCAAAATTGGCTTCAACAGAAAGGAGTCCAGGATAAGAAAGAAAAGGTGGATGAAGTAGAACCAGAAAATACTCTGGGGACAGGAGCCATGGTTCATGTGTGTAGTCCCAGCACTTTGGGAGGCTGATGTGGGAGGACGACTTGAGCCCAGGAGTTGAGGACCAACCTGGGCAACAAAATGAGATCCCTATCTCTACAAAAAATTTAAAAAATTAGCCAGACGTGGTAGCATGTGCCTGTGGTCCCTGCTATTTGGGAGACTGAGGCAGGAGGATTGCTTGAATCCAGGAGATTGAGGCTGCAGTGAGCTGTGTGATCACACCACTACACTCCAGCCTGGGCATCACAGAGAGACCCTGTCTCAAAAAAAAAAGGGGGGAAAGAAAGAGAGAGAAAGGAATAAAGAAAAAGAAAGAGAGAAAGAAAAAATAAGAAGGAGAGGGAGAGAAAGAAAGAAGAAGGAGGGAGGGAAGGAAGGAAAAAGAAGGAAAGAAAGAGAGAGAGAGAAAGAAAGAAAAAGAAAGAAGAAAAGGAAGAGAAAGAAAATATTCTGGACAATAATAATGATAATGATAATAACCATGAAGGAAAATAATTGATGAAAGAACATATGCTGCATCCATTCATTCTCTATATAGCATGTTCTAGAAGCTGAGGAAATGGCAGGAAAGAATGTCTGCCTTCATGGAGTTTATGTTTAGGTGTAATATATCTCAGGCATGTTACACACATTATTGCATTTATGGACCATATGAGGTGATTTCTATTATCCCCATCCTCTAAATGGTGAAACTGAGGCACAAAGAAGGTTCAATAACTTGGTTGAGTCTCACAGACACAACTGAGTAGTGGAGCCAAGATTTGACCCAGGTGTGCCGGACCCCAGAGCCCTTGCCTTTGACCTCCCTAGCGGGACGCATCACCCCTCGCTGGCAGGAGCACACGGATGGTGCCTGTTCGGGTGTTCAAAGGGACAGACACTCTAACAAGATCCCAGAGGGTGTCCTAGAGCAGGGGGCATGTCTCCAAGGACCAAGACGCCCACTTTCTCTGTGATCCAAGCATGTGGGCCAACTCCTGTAGCAGGGGGGTTCTGTATCTCTCTTTTTCTTTCTCTCATTCTTCTCTCTGTGTTTTTTCATGCCCTGAGCTAAAGCCCCACTGGTCCTGCCTTAGTTAGTTACTAGAACTTGTCAGACAGATCATTTTCCCTCCTGGAACCGTGGTCTATCAATCTGTTAAAAAGTGGGATTGGATTAGTCCGTGTCTGAAATCCCTTCTAGCTCTAGAAGGGATTATTATTATTATTATTATTATATACTCTATTATTATGGGGAAAATTCAATTTTTGTATTTCCTCCCCTCCCCTGACCAGGTGCCTCTTCTGGAGAGAATCCTAAGCTCAGTGGATGTTCCAAAAGAGATGAATGCCCAGGGGAGCCGTTCCCACACTGGTTCCAAGGATTCCCTTGCAAAGATCCTCTGATTTTCTATGAGACCTTTCCTTTTGGGAAACAGAGTCCTTGAGAGCCTGCAGCTCCAGAGAGAAGCAAGCCTGGGCTTGGCCTCTGGATGCAGAGGAGGGGCTGAAGTTGGGGGAGAGGCTGCTGGCGGTCAGGATGGAGCTAGTCCAGGCGGTTGCCTGTCCTCTTGGAGGTACAGAGCTGGGGTAGTCCCAGAATAGTTCTAGAAAAAGTGAGCCTGGGAGAAGTGGAAGGCAGGTGGGGCCAATCTGAGGCCCCAAACTCAGTGCCCAGGAAAGCAGGTACAGTTCAGGCCGCATGGAGGGTGGGCAGGGGGGACCCTGGGAGGATCCAGCTAAAACGTCTGAGACAGAAGGGATGTGTTACCAAATGGTAACATGCGACTCAGCAAGGTGGGACGGGTCCCAGCTTTTCCCCTTAACCCTGGCTCACTTTGTATTGCCTCGTGGCCCTCCTGGCCTGTCAATCGCACTAACGTGAGCTTTGTCAACTGGGAAGGTGACCCAGCCGTGTGATCCAGGCCAGCCCCGTGGCTAAATGCAGCTAGGGTCCCTGATAAGCTTAGGCAACTTATTAAGTTACACAGGAAAAGTCGAGATGGAATATTAATTCTGCACACCTCTTCTCTCTGCCCGGGGAACCTGCCTTCCTGGGTTTCAGTTTTCAAAGGCTGAAATAGATATGGAGATTTCGTGCTTAATTAAAGGAGAAGGGTGCTCTCTTCCAGTCTTTTCAAAACCATTTTGGTTCTGAGCTCAGTGGAGCCAGTGGAGACCCAGTCACCATCTGGCATGAAAGGTGTTAACTCAGAGTCTCCGGTCAACTCTAGACATCAGATCCAGAAACAAAGAGAATTAATTTAATTTCGGAGTGCCCCTCAGATGCCCCTCCTCTCCAGCCTGTAAGTTGAGAGCCTCTGTATTGACTTGCTAGGTATTAAAAAGTTAGGTCTGAGAGGTCACCTGCAATGCAGAACACCAGGTGCCAGAGCTCACCCAGCAGGCCAGGATTATCTTATCAGCTAGGCTGATAAAACTCATGAAAGTCTGGCCATAAGGAACAAATATTTATAAGCCCAACACTTTTCGGTCCATAGCAGATTAGGCACAGAGTGTGAGCAAGAGCAGAGGGGGGCTGCTTCCTGATCAGAAACTCCCTGGGTCCATCCTGTCTCATTAAGGAGAATGCATGTTTGAAAGCTGAATTGTTTAGGGACACTGTTCTATCACATGACCTCAGGCCAGCCTGGTGAGGAGGGAGCTATCTTTACCTGCATTTTACAGTTGAGGACGCCGAGGTTAAGGGAGGTTAAGTGACTTGACCATTCGCTCAGCTAGGAAGTGGGACTTGAACACAAGTCTTCTAACTCCAGGCCTGTGTGCGTTCTACAGGCCAGTGGTGGCCTGGACTGGATCTCACTTGACTGTCCTGTAAGTCAGCAGCTCCCCAGAAGGCCCCTTCATTGCCCCAGTCCCAGGGTCATAGGTCCAGCTCTCTCGGCAGAGGAGGCAGGACAGTATCTCATGAAGAGATAAAAAGAGTGACCCTCTCGGCTGGGCACTGTGGCTCATGTCTGTAATCCCAGCACTTTGGGAGTCAGAGGCAGGTGGATCACCTGAGGTCGGGAGTTGGAGACCAGCCTGGCCAACATTGGTGAAATCCTGTCTCTACTAAAAATACAAAAATTAGCCAGGTGTGGTGGTGAGCACCTGTAGTCCCAGCTACCCTGGAGGCTAAGGCAGGAGAATGGCTTGAGTCCAGGAGGTGGAGGTTGCAGTGAGTCAAGATCGTGCCATTGCACTCCAGCCTGGGAGACAGAGCAAGACTCTGTCTAAAAAAAAACCAAAAGAGTGACCTCTCCAGGGATGGCTGAGGAAAGCTGTAAGATGGCCCTGCCCCCAGTGACATGCAAACCTGGAGTCTATTCTTGGGGTTTGCAGTTGATTCCTTTGGGCCTCCAATTCTTTCCTCTGTATTTATTCTCTCTGGGAGAGGAGATGGAATGCAAATGTATTTGGATGAATGGCCTGTGGTGCCTAGGAGGCGTCACTGATTGGCTTTCCTCTTGTGCTAATTGCGGAGAGGGGCTGGGTGGAACCTGGAGGAAACCCCCTCCCTTGGGGCCTGGGTTTTCTCCTCTGCCAAAGGAGAGGTTGAACTAGATGATCTTAGGGGTCCTTTCTGCTCTGACCTCTCAGGCACAATATCCTGGGACTGGGAGCCCCGTAAGCCCTTCTCTTTGAATCCTTAGAAACGGGAATGGAAGTGTTATGGAGGAAGCAGCTTCAACGCTAAGAGGAGAGGTAATGAGTAGCTGGGTCAGGAAGCAGCCCAGGCGGAGCCCGCCTGGAGGTGAGTGCAAACATGTTGGAAGGCTGGGCTGCAAGAAGATAAGAGATGAGGCTCGTGAGATAAGCAAAAGCCAGATCCCAAAATGCCTTCTAAGGCTCTGTCAAGGAGCTTGGGCTTTATCCTGAACATTATAGGGAGCCAGAAAGGAGTAAAGGTTAGGAAGTGGCATGATAATGTTTGTGTTTTAGAATATTTCCTCTGGTGCAAGTGTGGAGACTAGATGGGGGTGGGGGTGGGAGAAGGAGAAGGTGGTGGGAGAAGGAGAAGGCGGTGGGAGAAGGAGAAGGCGGTGGGAGAAGGAGAAGGTGGTGGGAGAAGAAGGTAGTAGGAGAAGAAGGTGGGGTGGGAGAGAGAGACTCCAAGTAGGCTTAGTTCTGCTTCCCACTCCCTTCCTCTCTTCCCACTCCCTTCCTCTGACCTAGGCTGACCTGGTTGTGATACCTACACTTGCAGGGGCAATGACAATGGCTACCATTTATAGACACTTA
>NW_012115655.1:2954377-3004662 GCF_000951035.1 Colobus angolensis palliatus
GGGCTGCCCTGCCTCCTGAGATGGCCATCAGCACACACAGTCATCCTACACTCTCCAGTGGCAGGAGGAGGTTCTGTTGGTTGGCTTCCTGCAGCAGAGGGGTGTGAGAGCAGTTACAGAACACGTGCCATGTGCTGTGGATCTCCTCAAAACAAGCTGCAGGTTGCGTCTGGAGAAGTGTGAGGCCTTTGGGAGTGTTTGGGCTCCCAGGGCCGGCTCATCCTTGCCTGACATGGGAGGAATAGAGCTGCGTCTGGGGCAGGCTCTGGAGCTCGTGACCTGCCCCATCCCCCTCTCATGTGGAGGAAACCTTGGACCTTCATGAGCCATTTCCCAATCCAAGAGAAGCCCAGAAGTCCCACTTTCTAGAGGCTGGAAAACCTACTAGTAGCTCCTTCACACTTTGCCTTTCCCTAAGGGGGAAGCAGGGCCCTGTGTGGGGGCTGGGAAGGGTTGGAGGGCATCCCAAGGTGGTTAGAGTCAGGGCAGTCCTCCCTGAAGGCTGGGCTGGAGGAGAAGGGAAGAGTCTCATCTCTGATCCCCCAAAGTCACTGGAGACACTCAAATGAAGTGGTGAAATTCACCCACTTCTAGCCAGCGGTAAGAAGCAGGAAGTTTACTTTGCTGAGAGCCGAAGTGTACGCTTCTGATCTGGCACAGCCATAGGCAGCTGGGTAACCTTGGAAAAGTTCCTGTCCCACTTCCTGCACCTCAGTTTCCCCATGGGAGAAGGTGAGCCTTAATGCCCCCTTTTCAGGCTGGCAGGCTTCATGGCCCTGGTCAGCCACCAGGGCCCATCTTCTCTCTCAGAGCCATTCTGGAGTGGGGCAGGTAGGTGGAGCAGCTCAGGGCCAGCACCCTGCCCCGCGCCACCCTCCACCTCCAGCCTTAAAAGGACACTAGTTCATCTGGCTTTGCTCTGTCGGTTGGAAGAAAGGGCTGGCTTACACCTGCAGCAGGGCACACTGATTAATTTATTTTGCATCACTTTGCATTACCTGGCTCCAGGGCCTCCAGCTTGACATGCAGATTTATGTAAAAGAGACCCGACATGCAAATGAACCAGGCCTGTGTCTTGTTTCCATCACCGAGAGGGCTGCATCACTGGTTCCTGGCCCAGCTGCTCTTCCCCAGGCCCACAGGTTCTCACAGCTGGTGAGGTGGAGCCATGGGGCCATTCTCCCTGTGCTGCCCCTGCTTGGAGCCCAGGCTAGGGCAAACGTGCACTTGACAGTGAGGCTAGAAAAAAGGAGGTTAGAAATGCACCCTCCCCAGCGAAAGCGCCTGGCTGTGTTACTTGACGGGAGAGACACAGAGATGAATAGAGAGAGAGAAACACGCACGACAAGACAGAGAGACAAGACAGAGAGAGAGGCAGAGTGAAGGGGAGGAGCTCAGGATCCAGAGGGGACCGGGAGATTGGTGTGTCTATAGAATAAGCACAGAGGAGCGGAACAGGGCGATGGACAAGCTCAGAGTCAGAGAGAGTGAAAAGCCAATGGAACAGAGACTAGGAGGCAAGGAGATGCAGAAAGAGAGATGGGGACACCATGAGGGGGCTGCTGAGGGAGGGGGTGAGACCCAGAAAGAAACAGATTTCAGAGTTGCTGCGGAGGAATGAGTGAGGATATAGCAACAGCCTGCCTGTGGGGGGAAGTGAGGGAGGAGTTGGTGATGATGACAGCTTGATGCTTGGGAGTGGGGACCAGGAGCCACAGGCGGAAGTGACGGGAGAGGAGTGCAGGGAGACACCCGAGCTGCCCTCTTGGAAGAACTAGCAGTGGCTTGGCTGCCGTCAGCGCCGCCGCCTACCTCCTAAACCCTTGATTTATATCCGTCTATCTATATTTATACACACACATATCTATAGACATACGCACATGTATATAAACTACACAGGCATGCATTGGCCAGGAGAAAACATTCTGCAGCCATCAGGCTCTAGAAAGAGAGCTTAGGGGGTTATCTAGGACTGCAATGTGTCTGTCCTAGAACAGCAAAGACTGGGCTCTACCTCTGCAGGCCCAGAGAAGAGTGCACCCCCTCCCCCGTGGCTGGCTCAGCAGCCAGTGCCCCTTGGTGCTAGGATGCTCCTTCCACATCTGTCTGAGCCAGGGTCACCCCTCTTCCTCTTATGAGAGAACCAGCTAGTCCCCTTCACATGCACAATGTGAGCGGGAGAGGAAGCAAACAAGCAAACCAAAAGAGAAAGCAGAAAGCCCTTCTTGCTCCCCAGACTCCTTTGTAGGGAAATTAACTTTCTGGGAGGAGGGAGCCCAGGGCAGGCCCTGGGTGGGTGGTCCTGAAGTGCAGTGGGGAGAGGGCTGGGAAACTTATGTGGCTTTTGGATAATCTCTCCTCTCCCCACCCCCCAGACAGGAGCCCAGGGAGTGGGAGGAGGCACATTTCTTTCTTTTTTTTTTTTTTTTTGAGACAGAGTCTCGCTCCTGTCACCCAGGCTGGAGTGCAGTGGCACAATCTCGGCTCACTGCAACCTCCGCCTCTCGGATTCAAGCGATTCTGCCTCAGCCTCCCAAGTAGCTGGGGTTTTAGGCATGCACCACTCTGCCCGGCTAATTTTTTGTATTTTTAGTAGAGATGGGGTTTCACCATGTTGGCCAGGCTGGTCTCAAACCCCTGACCTCAGGTGATCCACCTGCCTCGGCCTCCCAAAGTGCTGGAATTACAGGCGTGAGCCACCGTGCTCAGCCAGGAGGCACATTTCTTAAAACCGAGGATGGTGGCTCTGAAGGGGCCCTGAGAAACCCCGCAGGCCAACTCCATCCTCCCCCAGGAGGGAACTGCGGCACAGAAAGGCTAGTGTGGAGGTGGGCTGAGGGCCTTTCGCTACGCAGCTCTGCTTTCCTTGGGATGGCCCCCTTGGCGTTAATGACCTCCCCACCCTGTCTCTGATCCCCTGAGCTGCCCACATCAGCGCTGGGCACACTCATAGCTCCTTGGAGACTGGCCACTGTTTTCCCTCGGAGACAGATGACCTTCACACACATTGTGAAAGTTACAGGCCCAGACTCTTCTGTACACTTTTCAGCGACACCCCAGAAAGACCTGGGGCCCACAGTGGGTCACCTTTGCTGTCTCACTTGTGAATACCTGCCAGTGTCCCAGTAGATGAAGCCGACAGACAGTTCAGGCCCAGTGAAGGTGTGTCCCATGGGCCACGAGATCTCACCTGGCAGAGATCTGCTTTAAGACGCCGTCTGGAGCCAAGGTCATCTCCAGAATCTCTCCCCACATGTAGAAGTGAGATGTGTCTCACGTGACTGCCTGAGCCTGACCCGGTCTACTCGTTTCAGCCAGAGGTCATCTGGTGCCACTCTGGCCCACTTGTGGCATGATCTTCGGGTCACTCTGGCCAGCCTCAAGGGTCACCTTTGTGTTAACCTCCAGCACAGTGGTTTTTACCTTCTTGAGGTGACAGACCGTTTGAGAACAAGATTAAAGCCCCATAATGCTGCCCAGATCCACAATACTTTGCACACAATATCGGGATTCATGGACTCCCAGAAGCCCTCAGTCTAGGACAGACCCAAGAGTCCATCTGGCATCTTTAGGCCTTGGGAAGCTGGTGTCCATGTGTGGAGGCCCCAGGACCCTACTCGTTTCAGAGGGAAATCATAGCCCTGACAAGGTGGCATTCCAGAACACTTCCCACAGAAGGTCTTCTTTCCCCTTTTCTGCCTCAGAGATTCCTTTCTAAGCAACTATTCCTCCCGTGCTGCAGTCAGATGTCAGCTTCTTCCATCCCCTAGCTACATTTCAGGGTAAGCTCAAATGACATACCATCCAAAACTCATTTCTAGGCTGGGCGTGGTGGCTCATGCCTGTAATCCCAACACTTTGAGAGGCCAAGGCAGGCAGATCACCTGAGGTCAGGAGTTCGAGACCAGCCTGGCCAACATGGTGAAACCCTGCCTCTACTAAAAATACAAAAATTAGCCGGGTGTGGTGGCATGCACCTGTAATCCCAGCTACTCAGGAGGCTGAGGCATGAGAATTGCTTGAACCCAGGAGGCAGAGGTTACAGTGAGCCAAAACTGTGCCATTGCACTCCACCCTGGGTGAGAAGAATGAAACTGTCTCAAACAAAACAAAACAAAAAAACCCACCTCGTTTCTAGTTTCCCTTGGACACCCTCTCTCTGGCCCTCCCCAAACCCCCTTCCTACTTAGTCCCTGAACCTGACTCCAGTTTGCTCTGTCTCCTGCCAGGCTCAGCTAAGCACCAGGTCCTGAGCTGGCACCCACAGATGAGCAGAGCAGATGACACTGAGATCTGGTGAGTCCTGTCCCCTCAGCAGCCAGCACAGACAGTGGATGGCCACATGCTCAGAAAAGGACCTCCGAGGGCATGAGTGATGGAAGGAGCAGAGAAGCCTGGAGAGAGGCTGGGGCATGGGGAGAGCAACCAGGCAGGGGATCCTCTCTGCAGATCCCAGACCCTGTTCTCCGCCTGCCCTGCTTCCCAAGAGCTGCTGATGGAGGAAGTCGTACACTCCAGGTTCTGGGCCTGGCTGGAGATGCTGAGAGGCCTCTGTGAAAGGGAAGAGATGGGAGGGCTGAAATCTCTTGGGGGGGCAGGGCAGGGAGGGGGCATGGGAAGTTCCATGTGGAAGGCCTGGGACTCAGGGTGGGCCAGGGCTCAAAAGAGCGAGAGCAGCCCCCTCGGCAGAGAGGGGTCTAGCCAGCCCAGGGGGTGGCCCAGACGTCCAAACTGCCTTGGATGGAGAAAGCTGTTTAATCTCCCCATGGAAATCAGGAAGTTGGAACCCACACAGCTGATAGCGAGGCCAGAGGAGCGATTTCAGAGGAAAGATTAAAAGAATTAAAGTCAACTCAGAAGGGAGCAGATGAGAGGGAGCTAGGGGAAAGTGGAGAGCTCAGGGGGTGTCTGCAAGGCCCCTGCACCCTGAACCCAACTGAGGGTGCTTCAAGGGGCGGGGGTGGGGAGCCCTGCTGAGGTGCAGTCCGTGGGTAACGGTTGACCCTGTCATCCGTGGGGGATTCTATCGGGGTGAGAGGGAATACCACAGGGGGCTGAAGATCTTGAGAGAGGTCTGAGAGGAGATAGAGGCCAGGAACACAGTCTGAGCCCAGATTTCAAGTCCAGGCAGGTCCACTTTTGGAGGGGGGTGTGGGGAGCAGCTCTGTGCCATGGGGCCTGGTCCTCTCAACTATCCCTCCCCTCCAGGCCTGGAAACTCCAGCCCCAAACCTTCTGGCTAATCAGGAAACGAGGGCAAGACATGTGTATGGTGGGTGGGTTTTCCTTAGCAGAATGTGTCACTGAGGCCACCTTGGGGCTGAGGGGCAGGAACAGGGGCTATTGTCCCAGGAGACCCCATGTGGAGGGACAAGGACAGCCTTCTGGGCAATGGCTTTGTACTGCTCCAGGTCCAGACCAGGGAGCCAGAGCCAGAGGGTAGCTGGGGCTCAGGCATGGATTCTGGTGGCTCCTCTGCTCTGCTGTGTGCTGTAGCCACACACATGTGCGCACACACACACACACACACAGGCACACACAGCACTCAGCCATGCTTGCTTGTTCTCATATTCTCTCTCTCTCTCTCTCTCTCACACACACACTTAAACATACATTTAAATAACTTGCAGACGTATATTAGCAAAAACATTCCATCTGGGCTGGGATTTCTCTCATTGCTCTGAATTCCTCTGGGTCTTAACTTGAAAAAAAATAGGAAGAGGCAAAGATTTGACTAATGTTGGGTTAAGTTTTTTTTCTTTCTCCTTTCTTTCTTGGTTACCGACTGCCAAGAATTTATGTTTGTAAAAGGAAAAGAATTAACTGTGTTGATTAAGAGGCAAACTCCCTGGAAATGTTCTCTCTTAACTCTTTGGTACCCTCTCAGCAAGAGATAGGAGGGTTCTCTGGCGTGGGGCTTGACATCCCTGGGCTGGAGGCCCAGAACCTTCTGGAGGGCTGCTTCTCTCCCAAGGGAGCTTATAGAGCAGAGGCAAGCTGGGCCCTCTGGCGGGCAAGCAAGTGTGTCTCTAAGCAGATGCGTGGGTAAGTGGTGTGAGTGCCTGTGTGTGAGCGTGGGTACTGTGAGCTGGCGTGTGGGAGGGGGTGTGCGCATGTGTGCACGTGAGTGTGGTAACTGCACACATGTTCCCTGGCAAATGTGGGGTGTGCTAGAACTCTCGTGGGCTGCTGGCTGCAAGGTCAAACTCCAGGGAGGGGAGAAGACCTTCACCTTGACCTAATTAGCAGAAACTGATTTGGCAGGAGGAGGGCGCGTGCGGAGGCTTAGCACAGAACAGGTGAGCAGGCGCTGGGGTGGGGAGGCCTCAGCCAAGGAAGCAGGATCTCTCCTGGCACCCAGCAGCTGTCACCACGAGTATGCAATGACCCAGCACAAGGATCACCCTGGATGCCGGTCAGTGTCCCTGCATGGAGGGGCGGGGACTTCTCTTTCTTGCCCGCTCTCAGCTCCCCATCCCTTTTTCCTTCCGCAGCTTCTCTGCCCCTCCAGAAGAGCCTGGGCTGCATGGCCCCCAAGCTAGGATAGGTTTTAGCATCAGAGAGGCAGAAGCCTCTGGAAAAGGGGTCTTCTGGAGCTGGGATTGAGGGATGTGACCAGGGAAAGGGTGTTGGGGGCAGAAAGAGAAGAAAAACGGATCTTGCTGGAGGCTCCGAGCTTCCTGTGCATGCGTCCAACCTTACAAAACTACATTTAATCCCCCGAGCCCCATGCCTGGCCTGGCTCCTCTCAGACTATTTCCCTCCACCTGGAAGGACTTTCTGTCCCTCCTTTGTTAGCCAATTCCTACTTGTCCTCCAAGTCTTAGATGCCACCTCCTCCAGGAAGTCGTCCTTATCCCTCACACTTAGCTGTCTCCCTCTTTCATGACCACACCTGGGCATAGGGGCACTGTCCACACGGTGTAACCCTTATATCCTCTGTCTGTCTTTCTTACTGGATCCTGCACTCCTTGAGGGTGGAAGCACTGTCTTCTTCATCCTGAATCCCCACTATCTAGTACAGTGCCTGGCACACGGCAGGGGCCAGTCAACACTTTCTGAGTTGAACTGAAGGCCTTTGACTGCTGAAAGGAGTGTTGTTAGTTGCACCTTATGCTGTGATTGAAAGCGCCTTGCAGAGACGGCCCCCACCAGAACACTGACCACAGACCCTGACATTATCTACACATACATATATTTGATCCTCTCAATTTTCTTTTTCTTTCCTTTTTGTATTTTGAGACGGAGTCTCTCTCTGTCACCCAGGCTGAAGTGCAGTGGTATGATCTCGGCTTATGGCAACCCCCACCTCCCAGGTTTAAGCAGTTCTCCCTGCCTCAACCTTCCGAGTAGCTGGGACTATAGGCACCTGCCATTACACCCGGCTAATTTTCATATTTTTTTTGGTAGAGACAGGATTTCACCACGTTGGCCAGGCTGGTCTCAAACTCCTGACCTCAGGATGATCCTCTCAATTTTCTGTGAGCTCCTCGGGGAAAGGATTCAGTCTTAGTCATCCCCAGGGCCTAGCAGAGCATCCGACAAATAGCAAATGCCTGATAAATGTTGAATGAACAAAAGAAGAGCCAACACACAATAAACATCTAAGAACATACACACGGTGTGTATGTATGTTTCCGCCTCTTACTGAGGCTGTAAAATGCTGTTAAGGGCTGGAGGAGAGAGAAGAAACTGCTATCAGAGCAAGGTTAAGAGGAGGGAAGAGTAACATTTGTTGAGCACCTACTATGTGCCATCGATGCCCCAGGCATCCTCCTCATCATCATCCATGAGGAAGAGATACTTACCTCATGTTACATGTAAGGAAACTGAGACTAAGAGAGGTTAAGTAATTGCCCAAGGTCACCCAGCTGGTGGGACAGGTTAGGCTGGGATTCAAACCCAGGTCTATCTGATCCCAGAGTTTATGCTTCTCCCACTGGGGCCACCACTACCATGTTTCATGAAGGACATGGGTATTGAGCAGAGTTTTGAATGATGAGAGGGACGTGACTTTGTAGAGGAGAATCTCAAGCCCAAGCAAGTGGAGAGGACCGAGAGTTCCCAAGAAGGATGAATGCTGGCTCTCTGCTTCTGTGTGACCAGGAAGCACCAACATGACAAGGGACAAGGCAACTGTGGAGGAAGGCAATAGAGCAGAGAGCAGTCACAGAGGCCTCTCAAAAACAGACCTTAAGGCCAGGTGTGGTGGCTCACGCCTGTAATCCCAGCACTTTGGGGGGCCGAGGCAGGCAGATCATGAGGTCAGGAGATCAAGACCATCCTGGACAACATGGTGAAACCCCATCTCTACTAAAATACAAAAAAATGAGCCAAGCATGGTGGTGTGTGCCTGGAATCCCAGCTACTTGGGAGGCTGAGGCAGGGGAATCGCTCGAACCCAGGAGGTGGAGTTGCAGTGAGTCAAGATTGTGCCACTGCACTCCAGCCTGGTGACAAAATGAGACTCTGTCTCAAACAAAAACAAAAACAAAAAACAGACCTTCAGCCCAATCTTGGCAAAAGGAGCTAGTACAGGAATAGTGCTTATTGGGTGGCAAGCACTGTGCTAAGCACTTTGTTAATACATTCAACTCTTAAAACAAGGCTATGAGATGGGCCTACTATTATACACAAATACAGATGGGGAAGTGAAGGCCCAGAGGGTTAATAACCTGCCGAGGGCACACATGCCTGGCTAATGGTAAGCCTGGGGTTTGAACCCAGACAGTCTAGTTCCGGAGTCCATGGCCACTACACCAAGGAGGAAAAGTGTGGCTAAGGATGGCCTTCGACTGGTAGAAGTCAACATCAGTCAGCCTGGTGGGCTTGAGTTTGGGGGTATGATCAGAGTCTGGTTGGAGGGACTGTCCCAGACCAGCTCCGTGCCTCTGTGTAGAAATCCAGAGGCATTCAGGAAGACTGCAACAGCCAAGCTGTGGGCTGCTGGAAGATCGTGATCCCCACACATTGTGCTGGTCTTGTGATTTGCTTTTTGGGGGAAGAAGAAACTTTGTATCAGAACACTAAGAGATACTCTAAACCCATGTTCAGGAGAATTCTACCCTACTTTGGAACTTTGGGTCTGGCTTCCTAGGATTCCCCCAACATCTCCCCTAACCACTCCAGAGCAGCCTCCAGTCGCCGCCACCACCCCCAGGCCAGAAATCACCTTTTTTTTTTTTTTTTTTTTGAGATGGAGTCTTGCTCTGTTGCCCAGGCTGGAGTGCAATGGCATGATCTTGGCTCACTGCAACCTCCGCCTCTCGGGTTCAAGGAATTCTCCTGCCTCAGCTTCCCAAGTAACTGGGACTACAGGTGCCTGCCACCACGCTGGGCTAATTTTTTGTACTTGTAGTAGAGACGGGGTTTCACCATGTTGACCAGGTTGGTCTCGAACCCCTGACCTCAGGTGATCTGCCTGCCTCGGCCTCCTGAAGTGCTGCGATTACAGGCGTGAGCCACTGTGCCCGACCCAGAAATCATCTTAAAACATTCCTTCAAACAACCCTTTACGTTGGTACAACACTCACAGTCACCGAGCATTCTTACATCCTCAGCCCATGGGTTCCTCCTCCCCACATCAGCCCTGTAAGGCAGGCAGGTCAGAGATTATTAAACCATTTTACAGATGAGGAAAATGAGACAAGCTTAGTGATGTTTGCAAACCACATGGTTGGTGAGTCATGTTGGCTGCACTGTTAGATTTCAAGCCTCGTATGGGGAGGGGTGGGATCTGGGTTGATGCAGCCAAGGATTTGCATGAATTGGATGAGAGATCCCAGCTCCTCTGTGCCCAGAAAGTTCCAACTTGAGTCACCTGCCTTTCCCTCCCCGGGACACTGCACCTTCCCAACTAGGCAGTGTTGAGTCAGCTCCCCTTTTTCTGCCTCTCCAAGGTGCTCTCAGCCATGCCCTCCTTCTGAATTTCGTAGGATCTGACTCAAGATCCACGTTAGGCAGGCAGTATCTGTGGAACCTTCTCGTGTAGGGCCCACCTGTAAACAAGAGGAGGTGTTTGGAAATTATTCATGAAAGAAGAACACCATGAACAGCATTTGACCTCTTCAGAGAAAAGAGATATGCAAGTTTATAGTGGTAGTGGCAGTAGTAATACCCAATTACATAACAATTTCAACAACTACACCTTGCATTTCTTCCAAAGAGCTTTAAGCATTTTCGAGTTTATTAGGCTATTTGATCTCATAAAAGTCCCACAAATGGGTAGTGATGGTTATTATTATCATTTTATAGATGAGAAAACTGAGGCCCAGAAACATGTCAGTGATTGCCCAAGGCCTCACAATGAGGAGGGAGGTAGGGCCGAGTCTGTTTCTTCACATCTCTAGGTGTTTCGTGTGTGGGACTCCCTCTTGGTGTCTGAATTCCTGTGAAGTAGGGTGTGGACAGAGGAGGTGGCTGGCAGCAGGCTCAGAGGATTTTTCTGCACATGGTCACTGAGAGACAGTGAGTCAGGCACCCTTATTTTGAGTTCAGTTTCCTCTTTCACTTCCCCAATTTCTGGGGATGGAGTTCACTTGGCACCCATTCTCAGATGTGGAGCTGAGGGTATTTGCACAGCTGCCCCTGAAGGTTTTCATGGTAGTGGTGATCTGGAAACGGTGGATGCACACACTCCTATCCTAGACTCCTCCTGTTCTCCTGGTCTACCAATCCCCCCACCAGGAGGGGGGTCCTTGCTAGCCCTGTGTGTTACCACGGCCTCCTCACTGTTTTTCTGACCACAGGAGTCTTGCTCTGACTCCCAGGCTGGAGTGCAGTGCCGCGATCTTGGCTCACTGGAACCTCCGCCTCCTGGGTTCCACTGATTCTCTTACCTCAGCCTCCTGAATAGCTGGGACTACAGGCTTGTGCCACCACTCTCAGTTAATTTTTCTATTTTTAGTAGAGACAAGGTTTTGTCGCGTTGGCTAGGCTGGTCTCAAACTCCTCACCTCAGGTGATCCACCCACCTCGGCCTCCCAAAGTGCTGGGATTACAGGCATGAGCCACCGCGCCTGGCCTGACCTCAGTATCTTTCTCATTCAATCCTCTCCATGACTGGCCTTCCGAAAGGTCTCCCTCCACCTCTCAGAAATTGTCAGTAGAGTCCCATTACTTCCGGCCTCAGCTTGGCACTCAAGGCCCCACCCAGTCAAGTCACAAACTACCTTCCCACCCTTGGCTCCTCCCTCTCATCCTCCTCTTGGAGCTTTATCTTCAGCTAGACTGGAGGACTTGCCTAGACATGCTTTGTGTTTTCCCAGCTCCACAGTTCCCTTAGCTTGGAAAGCCACTCCCACCCCCTCTACCTGCTGGATTTCTATGCAGCCTTCAAATCCCATGACAAATGTCACCTCTCTCATGAAGCCCTCCTTGATTCCACAATCAGAAAATAAGCTCTCCCTCCTGGGATGTCTCACGGCGCCTGGCATACAGGTCTCCACACAAGCAGTTCTCTGCGTGTTGTGGCAATGGTGTCAAGCTTTGGATGTTTGTGAAACTACAAAGACTGCAGGATTCGGCAATATCACTTGTGTGCATATGCGTGCGTGTGTGTCTGTATGTGTGTGTGCACGCGTGTGTGTGTTTGTGTTGGTATGAGGAGGGAGCACAGCTACATAAACACTTGTATTTCAGAAAGGGATGAGACACTTATTAGGTTTAGAGTGTGTCAATCACTTGAGCTCTGCCAATGAGCAGAAAGCCAGATGTCTCTCTCTGAGGAAAGAGAACACTCACAATAAAGTCTATAAACACACTTGGGGGAAGAAAGAATGGAGAGAGGGAGGAAGTGAACAAGTATGTATGGCTCATTTACTATAGTCCAGGCGCTGCGTTGGAGAGGAAATTTCATGTGAGCCATGTGCTCACTTAACCCTCACCGTAGCCGAGAGGTAGGAATCTGCCCCTGTTTTGTGGTTGAGTACCGCTTTGGGTCAGGTTCTCAAAACGCAGGCTCTGGGTGTGCGGGGTGATTGGGAGCACTCGCGGAGCAGCCCCGCTGGGGAGTCATGAAGGCAGGCTGGGGCGGAAGGAGAGGCTGGACGGCAGCGAGGCTGGTGTGCTGAAGCTTAGGTGGCCCTTCTAAGATGTGCCCCTATTGAGGGGATGGGGTTCTTGTGCCCTCTGAGAAGGGGAAAACCCAGGCAAGATGGCTGCCTTCAGTCGAGGGTGGCTCCTGGAGGGAACAGCACCCACTACACGTACACTGTGGATTAGGAAAACGCCTGCCCCCGCCACACACAGCACTGTCGGCAACTAGAAGGGGCAGGGATGGAACTCGGCCTGCCTGGCTTTGAAGCCCTCAGGCTGTGTCCCGAGGCCCTGTGCGGCCTTCAGTCCATCTCAGAAATCAGCATAGGCCAGGCGCGGTGGCTCACGCCTGTAATCCCAACACTTCAGGAGGCCGAGGCGGGTGGATCACCTGAGATCAGGAGTTCGAGATCAGCCTGGCCAACACGGTGAATCCCCGTCTCTACTAAAAATACAAAAATTAGCTGGGCGTGGTGGCAGACGCCTGTAATCCCAGCTACTCAGGAGGCTGAGGCAGGAGAATAGCTTGAACCCGGGAGGCAGAGATTACAGTGAGCCAAGATTGCACCATTGCACTCCAGCCTGGGCATAAACCCAGGAGGCAGAGCTTGCAGTGAGCCGAGATCGCGCCACTGCACTCCAGCCTGGGTGACAGAGCAAGACTCTGTCTCAAAAAAAAAAAAAAAGAAAAAAGAAAAAAGAAAAAGTCAGCCTGGTCGCCCTGTGCCCAATGTGCACTGTCAGGTATGAATGGAAGACTGCACCCAGAAAGCCCCCAGGAAAACAGCGCTCTTCCCTCTTTCTTAAAGATTTCAGGTAGATCTGGTATCAAATAATAGCAATGAGAAAGGCAGGTGTGGACCCTTTTGTTACTGATATTTTTGTTACTGTCTGGTTCTTAGTCGCGTTTTGCTCTTATTTTTTATTTTATTTTTATTTTTTTGAGAAGGAGCCTCAATGCCCAGGCTGGAGTGCAGTGGCGTAATCTTGGCTCACGGCAACCTCCAACTCCCGGGTTCAAGCGATTCTCCTGCCTCAGCTTCTTGAGTAGCTGGGACTATAGGCACATGCCACCACACCCAGCTAATTTTGTATTTTTAGAGAGACGGGGTTTCACCATGTTGGCCAGGCTGGTCTCGAACTTCTCACCTCTAAAGATCTGCCCACCTTGGCCTCTCAGAGTGCTGGGATTACAGACATGAGCCACTGCGTCTGACTCTTACTCATACTTTGGAAACATTGGTAGTGGGATCCAAGTGTGATCTTTAAAATATTCAACAATCAGGTAAACCCCCAGGACACCAGAGTGGATGCTGGCGGTGTGGTGCACCAGTGCGTACCCGCTGAACATTATGGCTGCTGGGCCCTAGAGGACACGGCCGTGCTTCCCCCTGAGTGCTTCCTGCTGTGGAAGAACCCTGGGAAGGGATTTCTTCACAAAACAAAGCTGAGAGAGGCAGGTCTCCTGATTTAACTGGGCATTTGGTTCAGCCTTTGCGATGGAGGTATTCATCTGTGCTGTGGGCACCGCATTCTCCCATACCTAACCAGCACAATTTGTTATGTGAAATCTGTATGACTTTAGGCAAGGCACCAGTCACCCTGCTTTGTGCCTCAGTGTCCTTATTTATCAAATGAGAGGTTTCCAAATTCCGTTTCTCCTTGAAACAGGAGAATCTGGTGAAGCCCCCTTAGAGGAAGGGAGGCAAGTGGGCCAGGCGCAGGGCCCCCTCCCCTGCTTTAGCTGGAGCGGCTCTCTTGTATTTGTTTATGCCTCCATATGGTTTCACTTAAACCCAGCATTCCTCAACTAAAAACAAAGCTTGGGAAGCACCGTGCCGCATATCCGAGGGCCCCTACTCACAGCTCTGCCATGCTCAGCTTTGATTAGGCGAATGGGTGAGTGGATGAAAGAATGAATGAACAGACTCTGTGTTCCTAGCTAACAGAGGCCGGTCCCTGGTCACACCTGTTCTTGGAGCAGATGGCCAGCAGTCTTGGGTGGTTCAGAAATCTACACAGGGCTAGACTGGATGCTCTCCCGACACCCCGCCAAGTGCAGGGTTCTGTCTGTCTCCACCATCACCATTAACAAGGCCTCCTCCCTTCGGGCATCTCGGATGCCACCAGGTCTGAAGTGGAAAGTCATCAGCGGCGAGTCGCCCTGTGCTTGTCTTCTTCGGCTCTTCCTATGTGTTGACTCAGCTGAAAAAAGATACTGACAACAGCATCCCGAGTCACCGGCAGGCTTGGCAGAAGAATCATTGGGTTTTCTCCGTGTCTGTCCCGGGGTGTGGCACCAGGTCTGGCTCACTTCAGTTTTCTTCCATCACAGGGAAAAGGCTTCCAGTTTTGGCCTTGTCCTCCCTCCCACCACCCCTACTTCCTCCCTTCCTTGCCTCCTTCCTTTCCTTCCTCTAAGGCAGTGGTTCTCAACCTTGGCTGCACGCTGGAATTGCCCAGGGAGACTTAAAAATTATTGAAGCCCAAAGATTCTGATTTCATGGTTTGAGGTATGGCCTAGGAAATAGAGTTTTTTAAAGTTCCCGAGGTGATTCTAATATGCAGCCAAGGTTGAGAACCACTGGTCTGAGGACACGGAGTCGGGATCCTAATTTTAGCCTCAACTGTTTCTTAGTCTGCTGGGTTTGAAAAAGTGTGGGGCACAGATGTCTATTGGCAGTGGATGGAAGGAAAGGGAAGTGGAGAGAAACACACCTCACCCCCCGCCCCACCTCACTACCCTGCGAGACTCAGGGAGGTCAGTTCTGTTGGGTGTCCAGATGACAGCATGTGACAGAGTGGAAAGGACACCCCAGGACACAGGGAGGCTCCTGCGTGCTAAGGGCATGAGGCCAACAGCCCTGTTCTGGAGCCTCAGGCACTGCAGTTTTGGGGGCCTCAAAAGGCAACACCCTGGGTATGGGAGGCAGCATTCCCACAAGGCAGGCCGGCAAACAAGGTGACCCTGGAGTGACTATGGGCAGAGCCATGTGGGGAGAGGAAACTTGGGGTAAGACACAGCATCCACTCTCGCTGACAGCCCTGTTCACGAGCACATGCGGGGCACTCCCAAGGGGTCCCCCAAATCAGAGTAAGCCTACAGCAGACAGAAACAAGCACAGTGAATTCTGGTCATTTCACCGATGGGAGCCCAACTGGACCTACGATGCTGAGGTTTGGGGTCACAGATACAAGCCACAGTCATGAAACGGTCTGGTGGTGGCAGCAGTGCAGTAGGGTCCAGCAGTTTGCCAGCCTTCTCCGACATTGCCTCCTCGTTGGGTCAGCCGCCCTGAATGGTTTTCATTCCATATGTTCACCAGGCAGTCAGGGTCTTCTCAACGCTAGGCTTTTCTGCATGCATGTTCTCAATGTGGAGTATTTGCTTTACTTCCTGTGCAAGTTTTCTCTCTTTTTGAAAAAATCACATTCTCTCCTAAATTAGAAAACCTCTTTAATTGTTAGCAGGAGCTGAGGTTCTGGTCCTTGCATGGACAATATCATTAAACGTTGGAAAATAAACAAACTGGAAAAGCTTAAGACATTTTCAAACCCTTTGCTTCCCAGAGGGCGTCTGGGGCCCCGGGTAAGACAAGGTTCTGCTGGCCTGGGTTTATACTGTGTTGATGACTTGACCCCTCCAGCTGTGAGAAGCCACACTGACAGCAGGGTTGTTTTTCCTAAACTTCCCAGGACTGCAGACTTGACTTGGGAGGCATAGGCGCTGATTTGCGCGGAGGCCTCCAGCGACTGCCCTGGGCTTCCTCCTGGGCGGGGCGGAGCGCACGCTGGGAGGGGGCCGGTGGCTGTGGTGGTGGCTGACGGCTGCTGTAAACCATCCCTGTCCTCCAGCATGACTACACAGGGCTGGGGAGGACAGGGGTGCTGTGGGAGGGGGCGGTGTGTGAGAACATTTCTTTCCATCTTGCTGAAATGTGAGTCTAATGAAATGATAATGAGGTTGTGGCCTTTAAGCTCCATTGAGCTTCTTGCGCATTGTAATTTTACCCAGAGTGGGGCCAGTTTTTGAAATGATTAAAACTATCGATTCCTAGGCCTGTTCAGCTTGAATCAGAATTCATTAGAGGTCCAGAGGTGAGGGACATACACGTCTCCCTTACTGAGCCAGGAAACAGACCCCATCGTGTGAGTCTCCAGCTAGCGTGGCTGCCCCTGGTGGTGCTGGCAGACAGACCAGTAATAGGATCTGTCACCCACAGAATATGTCATGAAGGTCCCATCCATAAGTCCCAGCCCATTTTCTAGGGACTTCTCCCTCACGTTGGAAGAGGGAGGTTCTCTATGTTTAATCTTGGCTCTATTTTCTTACAGTTATTGTAAGTAAAATATCTTCTTCATGAAAAGAAACACAGAAGTGCTCCAAAGTTTTGACTCAAAAGAATACTGGAAGGAGGAACTGTAGCTGGGAGGGGTGGCTGACAATGTGGCCTGAACTTGGCCTCCAGAACACCACCTTTGTGTGGATACAAAGACGGGATTCTCCCTCTGATGTCGGCCACCACTCCACTGACTCCCAGGAGCATAAGATCGCTCCTTTAAAGTTCTATTCCAAATCCTAGAGCTGAGATAGGTTAGCATCTTAAAAAGTAACCTTCCTAGCCAGGCGCGGTGGCTCACGCCTGTAATCCCAGCACTTTGAGGGGCTGAGGCAGGCAGATCACTTGAGGTCAGAAGTTCAAGACCAGCCTGGCCAACATGGTGAAACCCTGTCTCTACTAAAATTACAAAAATTAGCTGGATGTGGTGGTGCACACCTGTAATCCCAGCTACTTGGGAGGCTGAGGCAGGAGAATTGCTTGAACCCAGGAGGCAGAGATTGCAGTGAGCTGAGATTGTGCCATTACACTCCAGCCTGGGTGACAGAGTGAGACTTCATTAAAAAAAAAAAAGGAAGAAAGAAAGAGAGAAAGAGAAAAGAAACATAACTATAAGGCAGTTAAGTCTATATACCTTAACTTTAAGAAGAAAGAAAGAAAAGGAAGGAAGGAAAGAAGGAGGGAGGGACAGAAAAAGGAAGAAAGAGAGAGAAGGAAGGAAGAAAGAAAGAAAGAAAAGAGAGAAAGAAAGAGAAGAGAGAAAGAAAGAAAGAGAAGAGAGAAAGAAAGAGAAGAGAGAAAGAAAGAAAGAAAGAAAGAAAGAAAGAAAGAAAGAAAGAAAGAAAAGAAAGAAAGAAAGAAAAGAAAGAAAGGAAGAAAGAAAAGAAAGAAAGGAAGAAAGAAAAGAAAGAAAGAAGGAAGGAAGGAGAGACTCTAGGAGGGTAGGGCCTTGCTTAAGGTCACCTGATTCCTGGAACTGGCGCCAGGGCTGTGGTGCAGTCTGTTAGCTCTGAGAGGGGTGTCCCTGCCCAGGCCAGCTCTGAATCTTACAAGACACTGAACTGGCTCCTACACAGGTGGTTCCCAAGCAGTTCATATCAAGGTCCCTTTTATTATCACCCCACACGGCACCTCCAGCACCCGGGCTTTGAAAGATCTGGCCTACCAAATGAACTGCAATTATGCAGTAATAATGACTCCATTTTCTCTCTCTCTCTTTTTTTTTTTTATTAATAAAAGACATATGTGACATGCCACTCAGAGCTTTCAGTGGGGAGAAAACGAGTTTCCCCTGCTAGGTTAATAGAATTCCACCGAGAGGCAGACAGTTAGCAAACCACCTTCTTGGGCTGTGGCTGGGAATCATGCTACACTTGACAGCAGCTTCCATGGCCTCCCCGGCCGCCTGCCCTGGGCCCTGAAGTCAGGGGAGACAGGGGCCATTTCAGCTGCTCGCTTTTTGTGCTGGCTTGCCTTCCCGTCCCTGCCGGAGTCAGCAGACCCTGACTTCTGGAGAAGCGTTACTGCGATGTGTCAGCTGCTCGGGGAGAGGCTGGAGTGATGGATTCCAAGACCTGTCAGGAGAAAGGGTTTACGGTCAGTTAGGAACCGTGAGCTCCTGCCTGTGGAATTGCCGCTGGAATTTTAATACTCTGTCTCCCTCTGTCTGGGCACTTCCTTCCCTCCTGGCCCTGCTCTCCAGGCATATGGAACAGGGCTCATGTCAGACGGTCCCGGGGAGATCCCAGGGCTTTGCTGGGTCCCAGTGTCACGGCCGAAAGCCAGAGGTGAGGCTCCGACAGGATGTGGCCGGCCTTCTTGCTGCGCTGGGCCTTGGCCGGAGCCCATTGCCGGGTCACTGTCCCGGGCTCTCTTCACCTTCATGGCAGCAGCCAGGCCCTCCCTGTACAGGCCTTGAAGGGAGAGGAAAAATGGAATGCTAGCCTGGCTTCTTGACTTTCTTCAGGCAACGAATCCATCTTGAAGGCCCACTGTGTGCCAGGCTGGGATCCAGGAGCTGGGGAAGCAGACACAGCCTCTGTCCTCATGGCACCTCTTCAGTGCGGTGCTCGACCCCCTCCCCCATGGAAGGTAGACACAGAACCGGAAACGGAAAAGAGTGGAGGCCGCCAGGAGGAAGATCTGCAGGCTGGAAAGACCTCAGCTAAGAGGAAATGAAGGGTGGGTGCAGTGGCTCACGCCTGTAATCCCAGCACTTGGGGAGGCGGAGATAGGCAGATCAATTGCGGTCAGGAGTTTGAGACCAGCCTGGCCAACACGGTGAAACACCGTCTCTACTAAAAATACAAAAATTAGCTGGGCATGGTGGTGCATGCCTGTAATCCCAGCTACTTGGGAGGCTGAGGCAGGAGAATGGCTTGAACCTGGGAGATGAAAGTTGCTGTGAGGCAAGATTGTGCCACTGCAATCTAGCCTGGGTGACAGAGTGAGACTCCATTTCAAAAGAAAAAAAGAAAAAAAGGAGGCAGCAAAATAGAAAAACAGGATCTGAAGGGAAGCCAAAAGGATGCTGTACGTCCCTGGCTTTCTGATCACGGCTCACTGCAGCCTCAAACTCCTGGCCTCAAAGTGATCCTCCTGCCTCAGCTCCCAAGGGGCTAGGACTACAGGCATGTACCACCAAGTCTGGGTTTTTTGTTTTTGTTTTTTTGGGGGGTAGAGACAGGGTCTTGCTATGTTGACCAGGCTGGTCTCAAACTCCTGGCCTCAAGCAATTCTCCTGTCTTGGACTCCCAAAGTGCTGGGACTACAGGCATGAACCATCATGCCTGACCACTTATGTCCTTCCAAAAAAAAAAAAAAAACATTTCCCCTCATTTTTCTTAAGCTGCTTGACATTCTGCTATCATTCCAGAGCCATTCCGGCAGGAAAGCTTTTTGTTCTTTAAGAGTTGCCTCTGAAAATGCAACAGTCCCACCCCCACCATCAAAGGGCTGCTGCTTAAATTACATCCCCTAAATCCTTAGTAGGAATGCAGTCTTCTGAGAAACGAGGCCAAGAATTGGGGACCAGGGGAACCTCCAGAGGACATAGATGAGCCCCACACGCTTCCCCACCCCCGCCCGGGCCATACCCCAGTGGGAGTTGTGCTGTGAGCCTCCCATGGCCATTGTTAGCCATTCAGAAGTGGGGTGGGGTGGAAGTCCTTTCCGCAGAGGAAGGCGGGACCATGTCTCTTGCTCTCTACTGTATCCTCAGCACCTGGTGTTGAGACTGGCACCTAGTAGCTATTGAATAAATGTTTACTGAATGACTGGAAGAAGGGTGCCATTCTCTAGCCATTTCCTCACCCTAGATGGCCTTTGACTATTCTAGAAGGGGCAGAAGGGAAGAAGAAAGAAACTCCTCTCCTCTCTGCTGAAAGCTTACTCTGCCCCAGGCTCTGTGCTGTGTTCTTGTGAGGCGGGCACATGCGCGTCCTCCCATCTCTTCTGTGACACCTACTCCTGCCTCTGGCTCTGCACACTGCCTCCTCTCCCCTCACCATCGCCTCTGACCTCCCCACCTGGCCTCTTTCCCCACGACCACTGAAACACTCTGACGAAGGGCAGGGGTGATGTCCTGATGAAGCTGCTGGGAAACCCGTTTTAGTCCTTACCAGTGGTGCTGGACCCTGCTGAGTCCTTCCTTGTTCTTGCACCTCCTTCCTTCCTTGATACTATCCTCCCCTCATTCCCTGCACCTTCTGACCTTGGCTCATCTGTCCCCAAATCTACATTTCTTGCCTAAAAATTACTCTTAAGCATCAGACCCTCTACATCCGATGATCTTCACCTGGAGGTCCCAGAGGCAACACATCCATGACCAAACTCAGCATCTTCCATCAGCTGTTTAATTATAATCTCTGATTTTCTTCTCCTTCTCCTTCTTCTTCACTAGACTATGAGCAATCTGATGCTAGTCCCGATGTCTTGGTTATCTCTTGTGTATCCAGCACCCAAGGTCAGCCCCTGGCATATGGCGGGCATTCAGGAATGCTTATGATCAGTACAACTTAGAAGACGCAGTCTCTACAGATCAGTTTCCTCGTTTTTCCCTGAAACTGCTCTCATCTGTTTGCCCACAGGGAAGTTGCATCCCATGGCTACAACGCTCAAGCATCGAAATGGAACCTGTGAGAGTTCTTCACCCCACAGGGAACTCCTTCCACCGAATTTAGGGGGGACTTGCCTTTGTATCCTAGGTTTTTCCACCCCACCGCACAGGGCTGGATTTGCATATGTTAATATGGAGAACTGCAACTATTTAATGAGAAGCAGTGGGCCATGTGGGTGAGCAGAATTCCTTAGAGTATTTTTTTCAGATGTCTTAATTCACTCTCTCTTTGTTGTATTTTGGTGGATCCAGGTGTTTGCACTGAATTGGTCCCGGTCCCCACTCCTGTCCCCCAAATCTCTGAAACCACAGATCTCATTAGATGCCAGGCTCAGCCTTGTTTCTGGACGGTGATGGTGGGCGGAGTGCTCTGCCTACCTGGAAGCAATGCCAGGATGGCTGGAAGTAGCCTACTGAGGCCGGAGAGTGCCGTCCCAGAGGTTGGGTGGGACCATGCCTGAGCGGGTGGGGAGGAGAGGATAGAATTCCAAAGACGAGAACCTTCAATGGAGACAGTCCTCTGGGCTTTCAGCCCTCCATCTGGGTTCCACTAAAAACACATTTTGCGTGTTTCTGTTGTTCTTAAGTCTGGGTTTATTTCAAGGGGAAAATTATAAAGAAACATCTCTTCCTTTATTTCAACAGCAGCTTGTGCTTGGGTAGAGTCTCATCTGTCTGGTCTGTCCCGCCTGGAGGTAAAAGGAGTAGGTTGGGGTGGGGGTCCCAAGAGGCCCCAGGAGACCGAGGCGCCAGACTGTGCTTGCCTCCAATGTGTTAGACCAGTGGGTCAGTCACAGGTTCTGACCTTCCAGCTGATAGCAACACACAGCGTCAGAGGAGACCGTCGGTGGGTTGAGAATGAAAGGAAGGGACTTGGGGAAGCACAGGGCAAGGAGAGGCCTGGTGAGGTGGCCCCACCTGGGAAACATCCACAGACAGGCAAGTGACCTTCCTCATGGCTGTTTGAGAGCCTTCCTCTCTGAACCCAGGGCAGCATCTGGCAGGTAGCCATCCAAGTGAGGCAGGGTTTTGCCCAGGTCAGAAGCCAGAGGCAGCATCCAGTCTTCCTAAGGATTCAGTTTCCAATCCAGTCTGAGAATCCCTAAGATGACCCAGAGCCCTTGAATCTGTCCGTACCTCAGAGACACAAAGAAAAAATGTCAGTGCTGGAAAGTCCCTTAGCCATGTAACCCACTGCCCTCATTTCAGAGATGAGGAAACGCCCCCAGAGAGGGAAAGCTCCTTGCCTAGGGCACACAGAGGGTCAGTGATGGGCTGGTCCTGCAGCCTCAGTTCTCTGGCACTTTTCTACTTTTCCACCCTGCTGCTTACAAGGGTAGGCAAATGGCCACGTCTCCATGGAGCGATCCAAGGGCTCTAATAAACATATCCACTCATAGACTCACACGCATACGTGCACAGAACATGTACACTGGCCCTCGGATCCCATCAGCTGAGTTTGCCAGGACTCCCCCAGACATAACCTGGGTCTCTCCTCCAGGGTCATCTTGGGTACTCAGGCTCCAGGCAGACGTGGGACTCAGGACACTATGGTGGATGGTCCTGTCTTTGCACAGAGCTGGTGCCAGACACAAAGAGAACTTGAGGCCCAGCGCCCAGGCCCCAGCCTTCACCCACCAGTGAGAAATCCTTGCAGAGCCCTCTCACTCTGAGATGGGCCTCTGCAATGACTCAAGTCGATGTGTTTAGGAAGGACTTGATTGCCCCCTGGTGGCCATATCTGACATCTCACCCCTGCTCCCCAATACCACAGTCCATTCATTTATCAAAGATGTATTGAGCCCCTGCTGTGAGCCAGGAAAGAAATATTTACCCTTGTTGAATGAATGAATATCCGCTACCCCCAAGAAGTGGTCAGTCCACTGTAGAAGACTGATATGCAAAGCAACAGTTACAATACAGGCTGATTAGTGCTACTATAGACATAACCTTAGAATACAATGGAAGCTAAAAAAAAAAAAAAAAAAAGAGGGGGGAGAGATGGGAGGGCGGTGTTACTCCAGCTACTGTGTAAGGAGCCTAAGGAAGATTTCTCAAGGGGCGTGGGTTGCCATGCTTCCCGGGGTATGCATAAGCAATCAATACTTACATTAATTTGTCTAAGAGTTTTCATTTTGCCGAAAGATTGCTCTTGCATATCCTGGTTTATCCTCCCAGTAGTGCCATGAAGTGTGTATAATCATCCCCATTTTATAGAGGAGGGTACTGAGGCTTAGAGAAGGTAAGTGATTTGCTCCACGTCACCATCTGGTATTTGATGACTGTAATTCCCAAACTACTCCCAACTGAATCAGACTCCCACGGGGAGGCAGGTGCACCAGGCGAGGGTTACAGATGGAGGTCAGCTGCCTCCACCACAGGAGAGTTGGTAAGTTGGGGGTCTGGATGGATAAGCGGCTCTCTCCCATCTCCCAGACAGTGGAGCACAGTTGCGCTCTGGAAGCAGCACAGTAATGCATGGTGAGCCTCAGCCAGGGCAAATGCAACCTGGAGGGTCCTGGGTTCAGTGGTTATGTCACAGCCTCATCACAGACCTGAAACTGGTGGGCATGAGAGGCAGACGTGTAATTTCCTCTTTACTACCACCGGTCATGTGATTATAGCAGAGCTCAGGAGGGCGGGGTGAGCATTGCAGAAAGGCTGTAGCTAGATAGGATCATTAGGGCCAGAGCAAGGTTGGGGAGAGCAACTCTAGGAAAAGGTTCATTTTCCACACCCGCTCCAGTTCCAAACACCAGCTGAAGGTCCCAATGAACTCCCTGTTAAAGAAGAATGAAAAATCTGGTGCAGCTATTTAAAAACGGGCAGGTGTCAAGTGGCCAATGGCAGTCGAGTGCAGCCAGGGCAGCGCTCGGGAAAATCATCCACCACCCTCAGCCCTGGAGAAGCAGACCTGGGGTTCCCAACAGAGGCGAGTGTGGGTCCATTTAGGCTACCCCGTCATCTTTGTGCCATGGAGCTAGTTCATCACAGGGCCTTGCTGATTCCTTCCCCAGCACGCCTCAACAATCCCACTGCTCTCCTGAGGCCCAAGCCTTTTCACTCTTTGCTTAGAAGCCCAGCTTTGTTTCCAGACTGTTTTCCCTTTCTCTTCTCCCTACAGCCTCCCTTGACAGGGCAGCTTTAGTGTCCCTGCTTCCCAGAACCAGTGCTGCATACTCACCTGCTGAACTCCCCCAGGATGTACAGACATCTCATAAGAGTGGGGGCTGCCTCTGGGAACGGACTGGAAAAAGGTTAAGGGGAAGGAGCTTGGGGGCCAGCAAGCCCGGATGTGACAAAGCACCGAGGTGGGCTTGAATGTGAATGGCTGTGGTGGGTAGACAGTGGGCTACTGCGCACAGGAAGTTTGGGTGAGGGAAGATTTTAAGACTGCTGGGCCAGGTGCGGTGACTTCACATCTGCCATCCCAGCACTTTGGGAGTCCGAGGCAGGCCGATTACTTGATCCCAGGAGTTTGAGACCAGCCCGGGCAACATGGCGAAACCCCGTCTCTACAAAAAACAAACAAACAAACAAACAAAAAAACACACCAAAAATTAACTGGGCATGGTGGTGTCTGCCTGTAGTCCCAGCCACCCGGGGTGGGTGGGTAGGGTGCTGAGGTGGAAGGATTGCTTTAGCCCAGGAGCCAAGTCTGCAGGGAGCTGAGATCGCACCATAGTACTCCAGCCTGGGTAACAGAGTGAGACCCTATCTCAAAAAGAAAAAGACTGCTGTGGCACAGGTGACTTTTACCTCCATCAGGGTTCTAGACCTGTATGTTTTCCAGTGAGCTATAAAATGGGGATCCTAGGGAAGGGTATGTTCCAAGGGAAGGACTCAAGGCACAAGATCCTTTGGACCAAAGACATTGGCAAGAGGTGGAGGCTTTACATTTGCTGGCCCTTCACTGACAACCCACCTTGGGCCCCATGCTGTGAGGCTCGGACTTAAGCCCACCGAAGCCTCACCACAGTCCTCTAAAGCCATGGAATTTAGACAGGTAAAGTAACAAGCCGGCGGTCACAAACCTAGCAACAGTGCTAAGATTCAAACCCAGGCCTCTGATGCCATGTGGTTTTTTCACAACAGCATCTTTTGACTTTGCTAATTTCTGGACATCATGTGGAGCCTTCCATGAAAGGGTCAAATATTTGGGAAGGCAAACATCAAAGGGAGGAAGTGCAGGTATTTTATGTAAGCGGATTGCCCTGCCGTGGTGTCTGATTTCCCTGCCAGCTCTGCCCTCTCCCAGGATACACATTCTCTGCCATGCATTTGCTTTTGTCAGTGTTCTCTGGAACTGCATTTTCCAGGACTCCGTTACTCCCCAAGCATACAAATGCCTCTCCTTCATTTTTCCTGTTAAGCAGATTTAAAGAATGAACTAAGAATCTTGGCCACCATTAATTTCACAGCTTACAATTATTTGCATCCCCCGCCTTTTTTTGCTTGAGTCATTTTAAAAAGCCCTTATGATTTCCTTTAATCCCTTTTGGTAGAGCAATTCCATTCTCTTCTCTCTTAACCTCCTCTTTCCTGAATGCCCCCCCTCCCCCTGAAAGCTTTAAATAATGCAGCAAATTCTTGTTTCATTTCCTTTTCTCTGTTTCCAGATGGATTTTTCTCCCTAGAACATCCCAGGGAATCATTTCTGTCAGACGCTTCACTGGATGTCCCTTGGTCTTTATAGCCGTCTATCCTCTTTCTCCAAACCCCACCTCAAATTGCAATTTGCTATTTTAATTGTAGTTTTTCTTGCCACACTTGGGATCCCACCCCCCTCAGTCTTCTACCTCGCTTAGATTTTAATCCCTTCTTCCAGTGCAGAAAATTCATTAAGATTTCTAGATTCCTCCAAAGTTGCTTCCTTGATGTTGAATAATTCTTCTTAGTTTATGTATGATGCTGATTGTTCAGATGCTGAATTAAGTTGCTGAGCAGTGGGGCCAGGAGGCCCTGTCCAAGTGCAGACTGAATCCCCACTCTAGAGTGGAGTTGGGGTGTCCCTGGGTGTGTCTGGTCCCTGCAGTCCTGAGGCTGGCCCTCTCTAAGGCCAGACCTTGGCCCCAGGGCAACCAGCCACCTGTGCCTGCCTCCCTGGCCACCCGATGAGAGGTCCTGGGGTTGTTTGCCTTTGGTTCCATGGATTGATCCTTGCAGGCTGGGCCAGGCTGGCCCTGACCATAAACCACCTGTGTCACCTGCAGCTGTTTCCCAGGTGCCTGCTAGGCCTGCGGGCTGGGGCTGCAGCTGGAAATGGGTCTGGGCAGGAAGCGTAGGGGGAAGTAACCTGTGTGGCTGGGGAGTCAATGAGGCCATCATGTGAGGGGAGGACTAGAACGCAGTTCTCTGATGCATTCCAGGGATAAAGGCTGAGTTACTCATCACAGAGAGGAACTGCTGAAAGCTGCCACCCATCCTGTCTGGGCTCACAAACCTGTCCCTGTTCTGTCCTTTGGGTAGGTATGTAGGTCAGTACTGGTGAAGGTCATTTACTGTGGGAGCATGTCAACATCAACCTTGAGTCTGGCTCAGTCAGAAACAAGGGGTGTTCTGAAGTGGCCTAAAAGTCCCTGGGAAAGGGTGATCCACTTACAGCTGCTTAACCTGGGGCAGGTCACATCACCCCTCCAAGCGTCAGGGCTGATATGAGACAGTGTGCATGAAAGGTCACTACCTGGGCAACGCTGATATTATGATGCAGGTGACAGGAGACGCAAGAGGCAGCATTCATTCCTTCCTTCATTGCTACCTTGTTCTTAGAGATTTAAGGCAAGAGACACAACTGGAAAATGGACAAAGGAAAAATAATTTTGAGGATATTAAGGATAAGATAAGGTCTGAGATTGTCTCAAGTGGGAGTAAAGGAAGTAGAAGGGAGGGTGGCCCTGTAAAGCCAGGTGACCTCTACCTCAAGGTAAGGAGGGGAAGGCCACAGAGGAGGCCCTAGAAGACTTGCTACAGGATCACTTGGAGAAGCGGGAGGGGCAGAGGGCTGCACATTCCTAATGAGCTTGCCTGCTAATCTCAGAGGGTTGCTGCACTGGGAGAGCACAGGCAGAGACCTCCTAAGATGTCTGGAATACCAAATAACATGGCAGAATGTGAGGCAAATAAATCAGTCAAAAACATGGACTTACAGAACTCTGCAAATAATTCTTTCTTTTCTTTTTTTTTTTGAGATGGAGTCCTGCTCTGCACAGCTTTGAGACAAGTCCCCGGCCCTGCTTCCAACCATGTTGCTGTTTCTAAATTTCTACCAGGCAGGCATCCTAGAGTCCTGGCTCCAGAAGTACTCCACAATGAACAGAGTGACCAGGAGGTGCTGGAAGAAGAGAAAGCCCTGTGTGGTCAGGAGTTCACAGGGCAGTGGGGATTTCAGCTGGGCTGGATGCAGGGAGAGCAGGGGCAGACTTCCCTCAGCGAGGAGGGCAGAGGCAAAGCCTGAAGCAGTGGGAGTGAGTCTGGCTGTTCAGGGAGACCCGGGCTTGGTCTGCTGAAAGGGAGGGTGTCTGGAAAGGAGGAGTAGGAGGTGAGGATGGAGGGCTGGTGGTGCCAGATCAAAGGAGGCGTAAGCGCTGGGCGAAGGAAGCAGATCTGTGTCCCTGAGCAGGACCCAGCAGGAGGCTTCCATGCCAAGGAAAGTTTGGATGAAAATAGGATTTTAGGAACATTAGTCATATATAGAATAAACTGGAGGACGGGGGAGGACCAGTCGGGAAGGTCAGTTAGGAGGTTTTGGCTGTGAGTCCTATGTGAGATGTAAGGACCTAAACTAGCTGTGCATGGCATAGAAATGAAAGAACGGGCCAGGCATGGTGGCTCACGCCTGTAATCCTGGTACTCTGGGAGGCCGAGGCAGACAGATCACCTGAGGACCAGAACTTGAGACTAGCTTGGCCAACATGGTGAAACACTGTCTCTACTAAAAATACAAAAATTAGCCGGGCGTGGTGGCAGGCGCCTGTAGTCCCAGTTATTCGGGAGGCTGAGGCAGGAGAATCACTTGAACTTGGGAGTGGAGGTTGTGGTGAGCTGAGGTCGCGCCACTGCACTCCAGCCTGGGAGACAGAACAAGACTCTGTCTCAAAAAAAAGAAAAGAAAAGAATAAATAAGTCTGGGCACAGTGGTTCATGCCTATAATCCTAGCACTTTGGGAGGCCAAGGTGGGCAGATCACTTGAGCGCAGGAGTTTGAGACCAACCTGACAAACATGGAGAAACCCTCTCTCTACAACTGGCTGGGCGTGGTGGCGCATGCCTGTAATCCCAGCTACTCGGGAGGCTGAGGCAGGAGAATCACTTGAACTTGGGAGTGGAGGTTGTGGTGAGCTGAGGTCGCGCCACTGCACTCCAGCCTGGGAGACAGAACAAGACTCCGTCTCAAAAAAAAAGAAAAGAAAAGAATAAATAAGTCTGGGCACAGTGGTTCATGCCTATAATCCTAGCACTTTGGGAGGCCAAGGTGGGCAGACCACAAGGTCAGGAGTTTGAGACCAACCTGACAAACATGGTGAAACCCTGTCCCTACTAAAACAACAACAACAACAACAACAAAACCCCAAACAATTAGCTGGGCATAGTGTCAGGTGCCTGTAATCCCAGCTACTTGGGAATCTGAGGCAGGAGAATCGCTTGAACCTGGGAGGCGGAGGTTGCAGTGAGCTGAGATCGCGCCACTGTACTCCAGCCCAGGCGACAGAGTGAGACTCCTTCTCAAAAAATAAATAAATACATAAGAAGTGAAACGGAAATGACGTGGCGATAGGAGGGGGCAGCCCAAGAGTAGGAGCACTGGAAGGTTATGAGGAGAAAAATGCCACAGAAGCAGACAACACGGGGACTCGATGTTCCCAGATGTATTCCCAGAAGGGAACTAGTTAGTTAGGCTGGTTAGTTTCTGCTGTCTGGTCCTTGTTTATGTGGCACAAGAGCAGCAGAGAGATTTTTCACAAACCTCCCCTAGGAGACGGCAGAATGAGGCAGGCAGGGGTTAAGATGGTCTGCAAATAAACTGCAGATTAATCCTCAACGGTACTTAATGCAGGGTAAAATGTGATAAATTATTCACATCGTACAGCGTAATAAGCAGGTTGACTCTGTGGCACCAGGCCTCTTGAGCTGTATTTTACACTTAGTTCCTCCTCTTGTTCCTCTTATTTAATCATTTTCAGAACACCTGACTTAAATAGGTGTTTCAGGTCCCATTTTTTTCCCTGAAAAAATAAATTAGATCATAGATTCATCTCATGACATTCTGACATTTACCATCTTCTTACATTAGAATACACATGATTAGAGAGAAAGGAGCTCAGGAATTAGGCACATGAGGAAGATGAAATACACTTTTCTTGAGGTTACCCCTTCTGGTCTTCCTGCATGACAGTCTGTTGTGCAGAGAGGTTACAGGAAGATCATTTTCATGTGGGATACAAGCCCAATTTATGGTTAATCTGAAGGAATTAAATCTGCTATTTAGGGCTGACTGAGATTCTCTCTCCTGTGGAGTTGGGTGTCTGGGTAGAGGTGCTCATAGCCCCCTCCAGGGTGTCTGTAAATTGTATCAGATGAATGGGGCATTTGTAGCCAAGAGCCTCCCACTCCTGGGCAAGCTTTCAATGGTCCCAGTCCATGGCAGCCAGCTCGCCTAAACCATGGCTGGATTTCTGCCCTCCCTTCCTCAGGCAGATCTCCCCAAGAAGGGCCCGAGCCCCTCCGCGTAGAAGGCTTTTGCGGAGGGACACAGATTATGGACTGAGGTGGGCAACATGCTGAGGAGGAGCGTGGTGGAGGCGGAGTAGTAAGCTCAGACAGCACTGAGACGCGGGGAGAGAGAAGCTCAGGAAGAAGAGGCCGTGTACTAGCCCCATGGCGATGGCGAAAGAATCAAAGACTGGTCCCTGGAGAAAACCAAGCTGAGGGGGAAGGTGTGGGCGCAGGGCAACAACCAGGGGTGGGAATGAAGCTTTGGGAGAGAAAGTCAGGGATAGCAGAAAGAAAAAGGAGCCAGAGAAATGGGAAGAAGCAGAAAAGAGAATGAATGGCAGGAAGTGTAGACGGCAGAGTCTCAGTCCGCAGTGATTCTGATGAACTAAGCTGAGCTAAGGGTAGGTTAACAGCGTTGTCATCTTTCCCAAGCCAGCTTCTTCAGCAGGTTGCGCACAGGCGCGCGCACACACACACGTATATATGGTTTCTGATTTCTTTATTGCATCACTGTCTGTAAAGTGCTTGGCAAACTCAAACTGCAAAATGCAATGATGTGCTAGGGATACCCTCTCCTTTACTTCAACTGCCAGGCCCAGCAGGACGTTTTTGATGCTTAATTGTAAATATGAGACAGATGGGGACTAATAAGGTCCACAAAATGCTGAGAAAGTGGTGGGCTCTTTGTGTCTCAGAAGTGAGGTTTCAGTCCCCTGGGCAGCCCATTCAGCATGTCCGGTGAGATCAGACAGTGGTCCTGACCAGGAGCTGTTCCTATGGGATGGAGCCGAGGGCTGGGAGCTGTTTCCTGCAAAGGGAAGACTGGCAGCAAATGTTTAGAAGCAAGATTCTCATGGCTATCCAGCAATGACCTCAGACATTCCAGATTTCGTTGGGGGATGGCAGTGGCTCATATACAGTATGTTATGTAAGAAACCAGAGAGAGAGAGAGGAGGGCAGCCCACGTTTCTCAATGGCTATGGAAAGCTGAAAACACTCTGATTTTCATGATTGAGGCAAGAAGCATCTGATGTTAACAGTGACATGTACCAAAAAGAGTACGAATCACTTCAGGAAGAAACGCAGCAGTCTTTTGGGCGTCTGGCAGGCAGGTCCAGAGCTGAGGAAACATCATGCCCCAGCCTAAGCTGAAGTTGCTAAGAGCATGGGAAGGGCTGAGCTGTCTGTGTGTTGCCAGGCTTGGACCCACCACAGTCCCACTTCCGGCTTCCTGAGCAGTTTCATCAGAGCTTCCCTATTAGCCCTGCGTAGCAGTGGCTGTTGAGCCCAATGTCAGCAGCAGGCTCTGGAATATTGCCTGTCCACCGTCAGCATGGAAGGGAGGCCCCCTGCCCAGACTCTCCTGGTCAAGACGGTGCTGGGGACAGCTGGCAGCAACATGGAGGCCTGAAATGGAGCGTTCTCAGCCATGGAGGCAGAAAGGCTTCCAGGCCCCCTTGCAGACACACATAGTGCAGCAGAGCCATGAACTTGGGGGAAAAGTTTGTACCACTCTCTCTCAGCACAGTTCTTCTGAATGTCTTACCTAAGGTTGACCTTTACTTCATTTGGTCAATCAGACAAAATCAATGTTTATTTAGCTGACATTTAAGACCAGCCCTCAAGGAGCTCACAGTCCAGAGAGTCCACTCTGAGGGACAATGTAACTTATCATCTCGTGCTGAGATAAACGCAATGACAGATATTTGAACAAGGTAGAGAAATGGCATAGAAGAGGGGAGAAGTGATATCTGAGGTGGACTTTTGGGGATACATAATAAAAACCAGCATTCCATGCTTACCATGTTCCAGACGTGGTGCTAGAGCCTTCCATCAATTAACTCCGTTAATCATCAGAAAAGCCCAGGATGTAGGTTCTGTTATTCCCATTTTACAAAACAGAGGCACAGAGGGCTTAGAAAAGTGATCCAAATTTACATAGCTAGTAAGAGGAAAAGTAGGATTTGATGCCACTCTCTATATTTATATATATATCTATTTTTTTTTTTTTGAGACAGGGTCTCACTCTGTCACCCAGACTAGAGTGCAGCAGCGCGATCTTGGCTCACTACAACTTGTACCTCCTTAGGTTCCTGCAATTCTCCTGCCTCACCTCCCAAGTTGCTGGGATTACAGAGGCACACTGCTACTGCCCAGTTAATTTTTATATTTTTAGTAGAGACAGGGTTTCACCATGTGGGCCAGGCTCGTCTTGAACTCCTGACCTCAAATGATCCACCCACCTTGGCCTTTCAAAGTGCTAGGATGACAGGTGTGAACCACCGTGCCTGGCCTGACGCCATTACATTTGACTGCCTTTCTAAGATATTAAATAATGAAGGTGTCTACCTGGGATAAGAAGTAGAGGAAAGCATGGCAGGCAGAGCAAATAGAATACACAAAGCATGGAGGCGTGAGATCACATGGCTCAGTCTTATAGGAGCAGGAAGTGTGAGAGCAGGAAGGAGTGGAATGTGAGGCTGGAGAAGCAGACAGGGTCTGCGAGGTTGGATTTCCTGCTCTCATCATGGGGCATCATTGAAGGACTCTTAGAGACAGAGTCACAGGTGCACGTTTAAGAAAGACTACCACCAGGCGCAGTGGCTCATGCCTGTAATCCCAGCACTTTAGAAGGCTGAGGCAGGCAAATCACTTGAGGACAGGAATTCAGGACCAGCCTGGCCAACATGGTGAAGCCATGTTTAGTAGAGGCCCGTCTCTACTAAAAATACAAAACATTAGTAGGGCGTGGTGGCCCATGCCTGTAATCCCAGCTACTCGGGAGACAAAGGGTAGAAAATCACTTGAACCCAGGAGGTGGAGGTTGCAGTGAACGGAGATCACGCCATTGCACTCCAGTCTGGGCTACAGAGCGAGACTCCGTCTCAAAAAAAAAAAAAAAAAAAAAGGGAAAAAGAAAAAAGAAAAGAAAGACCACTCTTGGCTGCAGGATGACATGGGCTGATGGGGGCAAAGGAGAACAGTTAGGAGGCTATCATAATAGTAACAGTGAAACCACTAGGTACTGTGCTAAGACAGTGAAAGGAGACATCTTTTTAAAAGGAATTTTTGGAAGATCCAATCAACAGGCCTTGGTGGTGACTACATGTGGGGAGTAAGGCTGGGGAGGTGTAGAGGAAGAGTCCTCGGTTGCTGGCTTGGGAACTGCTACAGCCACCAGCAGGTTTGTAGGAAGGGGAAGGAAGGGAACCAGTAAGTTCAATTCTGGACATGCTGCATTGGGGTGCCTGTGGGGCCCCCAAGTATGTGGAGAGCTGCAGGCAACTGGATATGCAGGTCTGGGTGGCCATTGGCCACAGCTCCCTCTTCTCTGCCCCATCCTGCAGACAGTCCCTCACTGGGAGCACAGTGGCAGGAAACACAAGATGCTGGAATCTGGCGTTGGCATTGTTGAGTGTGATTAATGCAGAAGAAATGAAGTCAGTATTGGATGGCAACGAACCCAGACTCTGTTAGACGTGGCAGAAAGTGATCAAAGCGGATGGATTAAAGGTGGTAATGGATGCTCAGAATATTCACTCCACTGGACAGCGGGGATTCTTAAGTGAGTTGAAGAGAGAGAAATTCAATAAAGGCACAACTATCTTTTATTTTTAGTGTCAACCTTCGTGTAATACAACAAAACTTGTTGAGCAGTTACCTTATTCGTTGACTCAATGTTTATTGAACACCTGCTGTGTGCCTGGGCAGAGCTGGGGATACATCAGTGAACAAGATAAAAATCTCTGCCCTTAAGGAGCTTATTTCCTGACTAGGGAGGGTGGGGAAACAAATGATAAGCAAAAGAAGAAATAAAATAAATAATCTTTGGGTATCCACTAGCTTATACAACACCTTCATGCAAATTCGAAAAAGGCCACACCTGTGTGTGGGTGGAGGCAACCCTGTGCCAGGTCACAGAGCTCGTCAAGCAGAACCTGGGCTCACTCTTGCTTGGCAAGGCATCCAATCTGCACAGCTTTATCTGGTGGCCCCATATGGAACGCCAATTGTCTGATGGAGAAAAATAAAACAAGATAAGAGAGACAGGTGGTAAAGAGGGAGAGGGGTTGCAATTCAAAAGAAGAGGGTCAGAGAAGGCCTCCATGAGAAAATGACATTTGAGCAAAGACGTGAAGGGGATGAGGAAGCTAGCCACGTGGATATCTGGGGAAGACTCCCAGGCAGTGGGGACAGCCAGTGCAAAGGCTTGAGACAGGAGCATGCCTGGCTATTTGAGGAATGGCAAGGAGGCCAGTGTGGCAGGAGCAGGGAGACCAAGAGGAAGAGAGTAGGGGACTGGATGGGAAAGGCAGCTGGGGGCCAGAGAGTGCCTCCTAGGCCCCTGTAAGAACTTTGGTATTCACTCTGGATGCCGTGGGAAGTCTTGGAAGAATTTTGAGTAGGGAGCTACATGATTTGACTGACTTTTTACGAGCTCCATCTGGCTGCTGGGTTGAACATACTGTACAGGAGGGGAGGTGGAAGCAGAGGCTCACTGAGGAGGCCACCGCGATTACCAAAGTGAGGAGTGATGGTTGCGCAGACCAGAGAGGTGGCAGTGGAGGTGAGGAGGAGTGCTCAGATTCCAGATATATTTCGTAAAGCCTGTAGAATTCACTGATGGGTTGGAAGTGTGGTGGGAGAGAAGGATGACTCCAAGCTTTCTGACCCGGACAATGGAAGAATGAAGTTGCCATTTATTGAGAAAGAGAAGGCTGTGGAAGGAAACACAATTGGGCATAATGTCAAACGTTTTAATTTGAGCACTGATTTGTGAACATGCAAAATGACCCTCCCCTGTAACAGGTTCTGACCCCTGCAACAACTCATATTACAGAGGACGAAACCAAGACCCAGAACAACTTGTATAAATCTTGCCCAGTTCGTAAGTGACAGAACCAGGTTTCAAACGAGTCTGTGTGCTTCCGCATCTGTGCACTTTGCCCCATACTGCATCGTCTCAGGGAATTCCTGCTCCACCGAGGAAGCCACGGAAACTAGATAGTGAGCTGTCAGGAGCTGAGGTTGCGTCTCACTCTCCTCTGTAATCCCCGTGTTGGGATTTTGTTGGGGGAGCCAGCAAACAACACTCCTTCTCTCAACTTGACTTTGAAACCTTTGGAGAAACAGACACAGGAATCATGCAGATAGATAGGAAGATTGGTTTTATCTTTTCTTTCTTTTTTTTTTGAGATGGAGTTTTGCTCTTATTGCCTAGGCTAGAGTACAGTGGCACAATCTCGGCTCACTGCAACCTCCACTTTCCGGTTTCAAGCAATTCTCCTGCCTGCCTCAGCCTCCCAAGTCGTTGGGATTATAGGCGCCCGTCACCACGCCCAGCCCTTTTTTTTTTTTGAATTTTTAGTAGAGACAGGATTTCACCATGTTGGTCAGGCTAGTCTCGAACTGCTCACCTTGTGATCCATCCGCCTTGGCCTCCCAAAGTGCTGGGATTACAGGCGTGAGCCACCATGCCCGGCCCCATCAGCTTTATCTCTGATCACTCTGGGGTGGAAGATGATACCTCAGTGTGTGGCCACAGTAGTCTTCCTGATGTTCCCCTGATCAGGCAGAGCTTGGACACTGCAAGTCTCTTCCTGGAGCCTTCACCTGAAGAAGCAACCTGAGTGCAATTATCCGGCAGGCCGACTGGCTCTGAGAGAGAAAGGGAGAGGAAGGGGTTGAGCTTCTCATGCTCAGATCTTCCTTTCCAATTCATTATCAGATAAATCCCCTCTCTTCCCATGGGGAGGAGTAGGGAGTAAGGCCAGTAGGGTTATTCTAGCTGCAGTCCTTCCCCATGGAAGCATAAAGCACAGGAATGAAAGTTCCCCCTCCCCTGCTCCAGCACAGCCTGGCACACAATAGGTGCTCAGTGTTTAGTTTGTGTGTGTGTGTGTGTGTGTGTGTGTGTCTAAAATAAAAGCAGGCACTTCTACCTAGTGAACACTAGAGAAGGCATTCTTTATACACATTCACTTCCCATTATTATCCAAGAGGTAGAAACTACTTTTCTTTCCATTTTACAAATGAGAAAGTGAAGGCATTGAAAGGTTTTGAACTTGACCTAGGATGGAGCCAGAACTTTAACCAGGTAGTTTATTGGAGTCAGAGCAGATAAGCAGCACAGGTATTCCCCTCACTCTGCTCTGCTGGTGACGATCCCAGGCAGTAAGGACATTATTAGACATTAGCATGAAGTGCCTGGGAAAGCAGGCAAGAGAGCAGTTAATTCTGTCTAGAGCTGGGGTGGGGGTGCAGAGGCAGAGACAGGCAGTCACAGAAAGAAGGTGAGCACTGACTTGAGTCTTCAAAGACAAGTAGGGATTTGCCAAAGGGATAAGATTAGTGGAGGGAGGAGATGGCATTCTAGGTGAAACAGCTTGGACAAACATCCTAGACCTGAACAATGTTTGGGGAGTAGTGAATGGACCAGACTGCTCAAAATACAGATCACAAAACGGCAGCCCACCCTCTGAAGTCAACCTGCAGATGTGAATTGTTTGGTGTGTACAAAATATACACATATTTAAGTTATCTCAACATTTAAAAATTGAATGATTTCATCACTCTGGACTTTTGGCTTTTCTTACAAAACCAGAAGATAACCCTAAGTAACCCTAGGTATGTGTTCCCACATGGCCACCTTTGTTGAGCCCTAAGAAGCTGCTAGCTCCTTCACATGAACATGTGCTCCCCAGCTGGCCTCAACCCCTGCCCACTCCCCAGCACCTGCATGTTTCACCCTTTTACTTAACTAGCCTATCTTGCTCCTGTGGGCACTTGAGTTTGCAACCCTTGGGCTAGATGTTTGGACCAAGTTTTGAAGGGCCTGCTGTGCCATGCCAAGGAGGGGATTTGGGAGTCTTCAAAGGTTGTTAAACAGGAATGCATGATGGGATGAGTACAGAAGATGGAATAGGTGGGAGAGAGATGGACACAATATTGAAATTAGTAGGCACAAGGGTCAAATGGTTTTCCTGGAGAATTCTTCTTCAGGCAGAAGTAGTAGCAGTTGTTCCGGGCAGGTCATAGTTGTGGACTGGACTTGGAGTTAGACAGCCTGAATTACTGTTTTTTTAAATTTTTTATTTCCATAGGTTACTGGGGAATATGTGGTGTTTGGTTAAATGAGTATGTTCTTTAGTGGTGATTTGTGAAATTTGGGGGCACCCATCACCCAAGCAGTATACACTGAACCCAATTTGTAGTCTTTTATCCCTCACCCTCTTCCCACTCTTTGCCCCTGAGTCCCCAAAGTCCATTGTGGAATTCTTATGCCTTTGCATCCTCATAGCTTACCTCCCACTTATGAGGGAGAACATACAATGTTTGGTTTTCCATTCCTGAGTTTCTTCACTTAGAATTATAGTCTCCAATCTCACCCAGGTTGCTGTGAATGTCATTAATTCATTCCTTTTTATGGCTGAGTAGTATTCTATCATATATATACATATATACACACACACATACACACCCCCCACAGCTTCTTTATCCACTCGTTGATTGATGGGCATTTGGGTTGGTTCCACATTTTTGCAATTATGAATTGTGCTGCTATAAATATGCATGTGCAAGTATATTTTTTGTATAATGGCCTCTTTTCCTCTGGGTAGATACTAGTAATGGAATTGCCAGATCAAATGATAGTTCTACTTTTTTAGTTCTTTAAGGAATCTCCACGCTGTTTTCCTTAGTGGTTGTACTTGTTTACATTCCTACCAGCAGTGTAGAAGTGTTCCCTGTTCACTGCATCCACGCCAAAATCTACAATTTTTTGATTATGGCCATTCTTGCAGGAGTAAGGTGGTATTGGATTGTGGTTTTGATTTGCGTTCCCTGATCATTAGTGATGTTGAGCATTTTTTCATATGTATGTTGGCCATTTGTATATCTTCTTTTGAGAATTGTCTATTCATGTCCGTAGCCCACTTTTTTTTTTTTTTTTTTTTTTTAAGATGGAGTGTCGCTCTGTCACCCAGGCTGGAGTGCAGTAGCAGGATCTCGGTTCACTGCAACCTCCACCTCCCACATTCAAGTGACTCCCGTGCCTCAGCCTCCCTGAGTAGCTGAGATTACAGGCACCTGCCACCACGCCCAGCTAATTTTTGTGGTTTAGTAGAGGTTTTGTATTTTAGGTTTTGCCATGTTGGTCATGCTGGTTTCGAACTCCTGACCTCAGGTGATCCTCTGGCCTCGCCTCCCAAAGTGCTGGGATTACAGGCGTGAGCCACTGCGCCCGGCCTGGAGGAGTCTTTAGGGTTTTCTAGGTATACAATCATATCATCAGCAAACAACAGCAGTTTGACTTCCTCTTTACCTGTTGGGATGCCCTTTATTTCTTTCTCTTGTCTGACTGCTCTGGCCAGGACTTCCAGTACTATGTTGAAGAGAAGTGGTGAGAGTGGGCATCCGTGTCTTGTTCCAGTTCTCAGGGGGAATGCTTTCAACTTTTCCCCACTCAGTATTATGTCAGCTGAGGGGTTGTCATAGATGGCTTTTATAACATTGAGGTATGTCCTTGTATGCTGATTTTGCTGAAAGTTTTCATCGTAAAGGGATGCGGATTTTTTTTTTTTTTTTGAGACAGAGTCTCACTCTGTTGCCCAAGCTGGAGTGTAGCATTGTGATCTCAGCTCACTGCAACCTCCACCTCCCAGGTTCAAGTGATTCTCCTGCCTCAGCCTCCTGAGTAGCTGGGATTACAGGCATGTGCCACCATGCCCAGCTAATTTTTGTATTTTAAATAGAGATGGGGTTTTGCCATGTTGGCCAGGCTGGTCTTGAACTCCTGACCTCAGGTGATCCACCGACCTTGGACTCCTAAAGTGCTGGGATTACAGGCGTGAGCCACTGTGCCCGGCGGGGATACTGGATTTTGTGGAATTTTTTTCTGCACCTGTTGAGATGACCATGTGATTTTTGTTTTTAATTCTGTTTATGTGGTGTATCACATTTATTGACTTGCATATGTTAATTTATATCTGTATTAGAGGACCTGTATCTAGAGGGCCTGAAATAAAACAGAAGAATGAATGATCCTCCTCCTTTCAAACACTGTTACCTTCACCTCTCCAGTAAGTTCCATCTGGTCTGTTTAGAAAATAAGAAAATGGGCCAGGCATGGTGGTAATCCTAGCACTTTGAGCGGCCAGTGTAGGTGGATCACTTGAGCTCAGGAGTTTGAAACCAGCCTGGGCAACATGGAGAAATCTCCTCTCTACAAAAAATACAAACATTAGCCAGGTGTGATAGTGCACACCTGTAGTTCCAGTTCCTCAGGAGGTTGAGGTGGGAGGATCACTTGAGCCTGGGATGCAGAGGCTGCAATGAGCCGAGATTGCACCACTGCACTCCAGCCTGGACAACAGAATGAGACCCTGTCTCAAAAAGAAAAGAAAAGAAAAGAAAAGAAAAGAAAAGAAAAGAAAAGAAAAGAAAAGGAAAGGAAAGGAAAGGAAAGAAGGAAGGAAGGAGAGAAGAAAGAAAGAAAAGAGAGAGAAAGAAAATAAAGAGAGAAAAAAGGAAAGAAAGAACAAAAAATGAAAGAGAAAGAGAAAGAAAAGAGAGAGAGAAAGAAAAGGGAGAGAAAGAACATAGAGAAAAAGAAAAGAAAGAACAAAAACTGAAGGAGAGCGATAAAGAGAAAGAAAGAAAGAACGAACGAACCTCGGTACCTCTGGCAAGCCACTTAACTTCTTTGAGCCTCAGTTTCCTCCGCGGTAAAATAGGAATAGCATTACCATCAACAGCATCTCATGAGGAAAGGTGTTTGAACACATCTGTGGATGGCAGGGGTCCTAGGGAGTTAGAGGATTGCTGGGGTTGATACAGGAAGGCCCCACATGTTGGCTTGGCTCTGAGGTGTCAGACCTCTAGAGGTGGCACAAACCACACAATAGCTGTGGTGCCTGCTGTCCTGGGAGTTTTAACAATGATACAAGCCACATCAACCTGCTTGAACAAGAACATATGTATAAGGACTTACATCCCCTGCCTCTCCCTTTCCACCCCATACACCCATGAAGTCTGGGGCAGGGGCAAAAGCCCAGGGTGTGGTCTGAGTTGGATTTGGCTTCTGGGTTTGGGGCAGGGCCCAGGGGATTCAAATCCCCTCTGTCCTGCACACAGCATCATGGTGACTTGGGGATGAAGGCTACACAGTCAGCCTGGCTGGCTGCAGCCTCTCTGCTCCTCCCTCCCTTCTCTGGTCTGCTGCTCCCTCCCTCTCCTCCCCCTCACTGTCTCCAGCCCTGCAATCCATCACAGCTCTATGTCCCTGCCCTTTGTGACCGTGTCTCTCTGCAGCACTACTTTTGCATTTTGATGTTAAAACAATATTTTACCCAATATATGACAGCACTTGGAGCCTTTGCAAAGGCCTTTCACATCTGTTACTTCATTTGATCCTCACCAGGTTGCTGTCAGGTAGGCAGGGAAGGTATTATTAGTGAAGGTGGTAGTCAAAACATTTAACAGCCCGTATACAATGGGCTCAACCATCGGAGTGGGTGCAGGTCTAGTGCTGGAGAGGGCCCTGGAGGCATCCTCCCTTAGTTATTGGAGCAAGGTCTGGGGGAGGGGGACACTGGCGTAGGGACCCGGAAGTCTGGGGCAGTCTAGGGTGGCTGGGGACAGACATGAAGGATTCAGGGAAGTGGCTTTTTGCCAAGCAGTCTGGAAGCATTTCTGTTTTTTTCTTTTCTTTTCATTTCTTTTTTTTTTTTGAGACAGAGTTTCACTCTTGTTGCTTGCCCAGGCTCCAGTGCAATGGCACAGTATCTCACCACAACCTCCGCCTCCCAAATTCAAGCGATTCTCCTGCCTCAGCCTCCCAAGTAGCTGGGATTACAAGCATGCACTGCAACACCCGGCTAATTTTGTATTTTTAGCAGAGACGGGGTTTTTCTATGTTGGTCTGTCTGGTCTTGAACTCCCGATCTCCATTGATCTGCCCGCCTCGGCCTCCGAAAGTGCTGGGATTACAGGTGTAAGCCACTGCGCCCGGCCTCGGTTTTTTTTGTTTGTTTGTTTTTCGTTTTGTCATTTGTTTTTTAGCAGGATTGAACTGTACCAGTGCTTACAATGGTCTCTAATTATCTGTCCAATTGTGGTGATGTGGGAACCGAGGTCCACAGAGGTGAGTAATTTGTCCAGGGTGCAGGATGAAAAGAGGGCCAGCAGTGAGGTCACTGGACTGCTCAAGCAGAGTTTTTTCTGCCGCCCCAGAGTGTAGGCAGATGCAAAGGCTTTCTTTGGCACCTCCTCCTTCCTGACAGAACAGCAGCCTTGAACACTGGCGAACAGCACTCTTGAAATCTGATCCCGGACCTCACACTTCTCTCCACACTTCTGTCACCATGTCTTCTTATCTTCTCACTATCTCCTCTGTCTCACCCTCATGTGTCAAGACTGCCCCTGAATTCCCTCGCTTGACTGTCTCCTTGATTTCTCCATGGACTCCACACCATCTGCTAGTACCTGGCTGGGAGCAATTTCCAGAAACTCCCTGAGGCCCTAATTCTGCTCCTGAGCTGAGCATTGGATATCTCTCAGGTGTCCTGCTAACTACCTCAAGTCAACATGTCCCAAAGGGACCTCACCACCTTTTCCTCCCAAACCAGCCCTCCCCCGTGACCTTGCTGTGCCTGTAAATGCCACCACCGTTGTTAATCCTCCTAGACCACATGGACCACCCACCGGCACAGTGCTCATAATGGCCATCCACCTGCTGTCGCCTAATGCTCTGGAGACCCCAGTGATCAGTTTTGAAGTCGAGACTGAGGCTGGGGTCTGGCTTCCTGCAGCCCTTGTCCTACCCTGAGATCATGACCCCATCTTCCTTTGCACTGGTGTGTTCATTCTTTTTGTAAATATAATGCTGTTTTCTATTGAAATAATTCATATATACTACTTAAAACCAAATAGTCCTACTAAGTACATAATGAAAAAACAGATTGCTCCCTGTGTCATTTCTTTTCACCTGTGATTACTACTCCTTAGAGTTAATTGCAACATATTTTGCTGTTTCTTCAGGTATTTACCTCCATTTTTCAAATGAGGTAAATGGTAATTTTAGATTTTTTCATTCTGGACATTATCTATTGATTTTTAATAAAGATGCTGTCAATATCCCATCTGTATGCCTTAGATCAAGCTTGTCCAATCTTCAGCCACAAGCAACTTGTGGCCCAGGATGGCTTTGAATGTAGCCCAATATAAATTTGTAAACTTTCTTAAAACATTGAGTTTTTTGTGTGATTTTTTTTTTTTTTTTTAGATGGCGTCTCACTCTGTTGCCTAGGCTGGAGTGCAGTGGCGCAATCTTGGCAACACATTCTCTTAATATCATTGTAGCATGGTTTTTAGTTAAATCAACATTCAGTATATACATTATTATGACTATGTAAATATTGCTTACAACCAAGCAACATAAGCTAGAATTATATTTTTTAAAAAAGCATTTCCCCTTAAAGTTAATAATAGCTTCTTTTTTTTCTTTTCTTAGTTTTCTATGTACTTATCACTAATTTGTCCCCAACTATCTTATAGAGTAGAAATCTATAGGGTAAAATAAATAATGTTATCTATATATTCTATTTTTTCCTTGGAAACCACTCCAGAAGCCTGGAGTTTTCCTGCTCCAATGTGGACTGACTGGTTGCTTTCCTGGTTTGCTACACAACTATTATCCTGGGGCTTCCTTCATTATCATTCTAGAAAGTTCTTTTCCCTCTCTCTCCTATGTGAGTTCCCCTATTGTCTGGGTCCCATGTCTTCTTTCATGATTTACCTTCTCCTCACAACTTTTATGAGAATGGGTACATCACAGACAAATTGTTTGAAGCCTGGAATGTCTGAAAATAACTTTGTTCATGTTTTATCGACAATTTGACTTGCTAGAGAATTCTAGAAAGAAAAATTGTCTCCCACAATTTGGTGGAAATTGCTCTACTGTCTTCTAGCTTCTTCTTCTTCTTTTTTAAATCATTTTAAAAATGATTTAAAAATTTTTAAATGATTTATTTGGTAATTATTCCCCAAACTTTTCTCAGTTCCTCCTTCTGGAGCTCCTGCTTTTGTTTATATTTTACTTTATATAGTAATTTATTTGAAAAGTATATTTAATACTTATACATGTATTATTTTATTAGCTACTTTATAATATGATTATACCTTTTTGCATTTGAAATGCTTTATATATTTAATTCCACAATTTTTTAATTTTATGAATTCTGTTTTTTACAATGTTATTGAGGTATATTTTAGTTTTATAAAATTCCCTTTTTGAGCGTACAATTTAATGACTTTGCTGGGTGCAGTGGCACCTGCCTATAATATCAGCTACTCATGAGGCTGAAGTGGGAAGACTGCTTGAATCCAGGGGTTTGAGACCAGCCCGGGCAATATATGAAGACTCCACCTCAAAAAAAAAAAAAAAAAGACTTTTACTAAATTAACCAAGTTCTACAACCATCACCACAAACAAATGTTAGAATGTTTCCATCACGCCAGTAAGATCTCTCATGCCCATTCCAGCACTTTTTTCCCAGTGTTTTCTGAACCTCAATCCTTTGTAGGTGACCTAGATTTTCCTCTCTACAAGGTTCTGCTCTTTATTTCTGATATGTTACAATGATGTGCCTTAACATGATTTTTTTTTTACTATCCTGGAAAATTTTCAAAGGATTTATTTAGTAATTATTCCCCAGACTTTTCTCAGTTTCTCCCTTCGGGAACTCCTGTTATTCTGGCATTGAGCCTTCTGGAGTAATTGTTTGATGCTTTAATCTTTTTCTTTTATTAATTCTTTTTTGTCTTTATTTGTCTTATTTTTAGGAGATTTTCTAGTTTTTTTTCTTCTAAACCTATACAACATTAAAACTTTAGCAATCTTGATTTCCAAGAGCCCATTCTTATTCTCTGAAGGTCTATTTTCTATAGCCCCGATATTGTTTCATGGCTTCAGTGGTTTTCTAGCCCTCTAAGGATATTAAATATGCTGTTTAAAATTGCAGTGAATTATCTGTCTGAATTGTCTCTGCTTCGCCTGAGTTTTCCTTCCTCCCTGCCTCCCTCTCTTCGTCCCTCCTTCCTTCCTTCTTCTCCCTTCTCCATCTCTTCTTCCCCCTTTTTCTTCTACTGGGTTTTGCTTAAGATCCTCTCTTCCTTTCCTCACCATCCATTCATATTGAAGAGTGAGGCACTAAAAAGCTCATTGAAATCTCTGTGTGTTGGGGCAGGGCTGGTTTAGTGGTAGACCACACCTTAAGGTTATCAGGTAGGAAGCTAATGTTTTACTGTGGACTCCCCAACCAATGCCAGTATCAATAGGTCTTTCTCTTGAGCCAGTTTACCCAGCAGGACCTTCCTCAGCCTCTTTCCTCTAGAGTGTCAGCCAGGCCTCCAGCATTCTGGGTGCCCCTGCTTTCCCTTCCCATGGGAAGGAGTGGGTGATTGCATCGCTCAAGAATTAGACTTTTGCCTGACCAACACGGTGAAACCCCCTCTCTACTAAAAATACAAAAAAAATTAACCAGGCATGGTGGCACGTGCCTGTAATCCCAGCTGCTCAGGAGACTGAGGCAGGAGAATCGTTTTTACCTGGGAGGTGGAGGTTGCAGTGAGCCGAGATCGCACCACTGTACTCCAGCCTGGGTAACAGGGCAAGACCCGGTCTCAAAAAAAAAAAAAAAAAAAAAGAGTGAGACTTTCACTTGATCATCCTGCTTTCTCTATGCTGCCTTTCCTATTCATCTTCCATGCCTGGTGCCTTCCCAAATCCAGAATCTCTCTTTCAGCCTCTCCGGAGAGTAAGCATGTGTTTTGCAGGGTGGGATGAACAAAGCTATTTGACTACCAGGGCTGGAGAGGGGAAGCTGACTTTCAGCTCATCCTTATGTTTGCAGCCACTCCATCCCATTAACTTCACAGTTACCCATACCTCTGTTTCCTAAACTCTTCCGTTCTTATTTTTTTGTTATTTTTCATGTCAAATTGGCTTCCTTTTTGAAAGCATCTCTACCCCTTGCCTGCCCTGTAGGCAGCTTTTTTTTCTCTGCTAAGTCAGTTAATATTCATCCAATGGGATCCTTCTTGCAAAATTCTTTGACATCATCCATCAGCTGTTGTCTCTTCTCTTGTTCTGATAGTTCTTGTGGGTTTAGACTTTACTACTTTACTGTCATTGCAGGAACAGAGTCAAACACATGGGCTTAATGTGCCAAGTCTAGGAGGGGAGAAATTCTCTCCCTGTCCCTGCTGCCACACTCTTCAGCCTGACTCACATTTCCAGTCTGGAATGCTTACTACTCCCCAAACAAACCCAACTCTTGCTGATAACGTTTCTGGAATGTACTCCTTGTCTCCTTTCCATCAAGACTCATCTAAAGTATCATACCCATGAAACCTCCTCCAATTTACCGCTGCTAGAGAAACATGTTGTCCCTTCTAAAGCTCATTGCATGTACATGTTTCACCTCTCCTGATTCATCTATGGTATGAACATCCATTGCTCTGCTATACAAGTTCTTTGAGGGAAGGGACAACAGCTTACCGTCTCTGAATCCTCTTCAGCCAGCAGCTGATCTACCTATCTATCTATTATAACACGAACCATAATATTAAATGTCTGCCGTACTGTGTACAGGCATTTTAATCACAATGGTCTCTAACACCTACAGTATTCTACAAGGTAGGGTATTAGATTTAATTTTTAGATGGACACTCTAAGAGGTTAAAGGGCTTCACCAAGGTCCCATAGCCAGCAAAAGGCAGGATCTCAATTCAAGCACTGGTTTCTTTGTCTCTAAAGTCTATATTTTTATCCCAGCTGCTTCGTTTCAGTTATCTTTTTAATTTTAACATTTTATTGTTACCTTTTTATTTTTAACTTCGGTACTTAACATTTTTCCTTCACCTGTGTGTTACTCCTGCCGCTCTGAAAGTGCAGGTGCAGTGTGGTTATTTTGCTCATTCCAAACTCCTGTCCCTAAAGCAAGAACTCTCAACTTGACCCTGTGGATCCATATCTGTCATTTATTGGGCATTTTCTCTCTGTCAAGCAATTAGTAACGAGTGTGGTTAAGGGCATGGGCTCTGAAGACAGGTTCAAATCCTGGCTTCTCCACTTACTAACTACGAGTTTGGACAAGTTACAACTTCTCTATGCTTCAGTTTCCTCTTCTGTAGAATGGGCCTTAATAATACCTGCAGTAGATACAACATAAGGTTATGGTGAGAATTAAATACATGTAAACTACTTAGAAGAGTGTATGGCACTTTACAAGCACTAATTGATTTTACCTATTGGAATCACATATTTTGTCTTATTTAACTTACACTTACACCTATGGGGTAAAAATTATTATCCTAACTTTGCAGGTGAGGAGGCTGATATACAGATGCAAATTGAGATCTTCCTGACTCTAAAAGCATTTTCTTTCTTTTTCTTTCTTTCTTTTTTTCTTTCTTTCTTTCTTTTTTTTTTTTTTTGACATGGAGTCTTGCTCTGTCTCCCAGGCTTGAGCGCAGTGGCGTGATCTCAGCTCACTGCAATCTTTGCCTCCCAGGTTCAAGCGATTCTCCTTCCTCTGCCTCTAGAGTAGCTGGGGTTACAGGCATGCACCACCACGCCCGGCTAATTTTTGTATTTTAGTAGAGATGGGGTTTCATGATGTTGGCCAGGCTAGTTGCAAACTCCTGACCTCAAGTGATCCGCCCACCTCGGCCTCCCAAAGTGCTGGGATTACAGGTGTGAGTCACCATGCCCAGCCTAAAAACATTTTCTTAACCACTATGCTATACAGCCAGAGAGACAGATGATACTTGTGGACATCCTTCAGGCTTTTAAATTTTGGTGAACCTATGAACAAGAAGATGCTGGTCTGGACACTGGTCTCCAGTGCAACTCCAGAGAGAATGTGGGTATCATTACTGGGTAGGGATGTGCCACCCCAGGCTGGGAGTCAGGAAACCTGCGCTCTAGACCTCCCTGCTGTGTGGACCCCCAGGGCCCTCTGCATCCTCCACTGCCACCCCCAGGCCTCATTTCTCTCATCTTAGAGATGAAGGGTAGCACTGGCCTTCTGGGGCTCCTTGTAAAGGCTCCCAGCAAAACCAGGTAACTGCTGAATGCCAGCACCATCTGGTGGCCATGGGCCAGAACCCAAGCCCATTGCTCCCCACTGCCACTTGGTGGCCACTAATGCCATCTTAGGTTTGCCAGGCATTTCACATTAAAAAAAGAATCCCTGACATGATCATACGCTATCTTTTCAGCAACTTGAAGAAATATGTAGGATTTGGTACTATCTTTTCCTGACAGGAAGCTGGGGCCCAAAGAAATTGGGTAAATGGCATGGAGTCACATGGCAAGCTCACTGGCTGTCACAGCCAGGTTTAAAAGGCTCTGATTTTATTTTATTTTTTTTTTTGAGACAGTCTCGCTCTGTCACCCAGGCCGGAGTGCAGTGACACGATCTCTGCTCACTGCAACCTCTGCCTCCCAAGTTCAAGCGATTCTCCTGCCTCAGCCTCCTGAGTAGCTGGGATTACAGGCATGCACCATCACGCCCAGCTAATTTTTGTATTTTTAGTAGAGACGGGGTTTCACCATGTTAATCAGGCTGGTCTCAAACTCCTGACCTTGTGATCCGCCCACCTCAGCCTCCCAAAGTGCTGGGATTACAGACGTGAGCCACCGTGCCCGGCCAAGGCTCTGAGATATTAAAGCTACCTCTGAAATAGACGTTGCAGGCATATCGAGAATATACCAAGTACAAGATGTGTCACATAGGTCATTTAATTTAGTCTGAGCATACAACTGAGACTCAGTGAGGTTTAATTTACTCAGAATATAGGGTGTGACAGAGGCAGGATTTGAACCCAAATTCTATGACTCTACCCAGCCCTATTTTTCTCCTCCTCAAAGTCTGGGGCTGACCCTGAAGCGTACAGAACAATTAAGGCTTCTAACCTCCAGAATTCTGTTGTTCTTTAGGATTGAATCCATAAATTTTAGCTAGGCTGATAGCTATCCAGAACATAGACTTCATTTTCCTGCCTTCCTTGCAGCTAGAAATGGACCAATGGTAAGTCATCAGGACTGGTGTATGCAGTTTCAGAAGCTGAAGGGAGTGGGCACACCCTTCTTTGCCAGCAGCTTCTAAAATAACTCCTAGTGACCCTACTTCCTGAAAGTCATGCCCTTGTGTAATTGCCTCCCCTGGAGTATGGGCTGGAGCTTGTACTTCTAACAGATAGAGTGTAGCAAAAAACAATGGAAAGTAACTTCTTTTTAAAATTATTTGTTTATTTATTAGAGACAGGGCTTTGCTCTGTCACCCAGGCTGGGGTGCCATGGTGTCATGATAGCTCACTGTAACCTCAAACTCCTGGGCTCAAGTGATCCTCTCACCTCAGTCCCCAGAATAGCTAGTACTACAGGCATGTGCTACCATGCTTGGCTAATTTTCTGATCTTTTGCAGAGATAGGGTCTTGCTGTGTTGCCCAACCTGGTCTTGAACTCCTGGCTTCAAGTGATTCCACCTCAGCCTCCCAAAGTGCAAGGATTACAGGTGTGAGACACCATGACCAGCCAGAAGTCACTTCTAAGATCAACTTACAAAAGACTGTGACTTCCATCTCCCTGACATTCTTGCTGGCTCTTCTTGCTTGCTTGCTTGGATGAAGCAAGCTACCATGTTGTGAGCTGCCTTATGGAGAAGCCCATGTGACAAGGAACTGAAGGCCCTCTGGCCAAGAACCAGTGAGGAACAGAGACCCTCAGTCCAACAGCCTGTGGCAAACAGAATCCTGCCAATAATCAAGTTAGTGATCTTGGAAGAAGATCCTTCCCAATTTGAGCCTGGAGATTTCTACAGCATGGGTCAACACCTTGGTTGCAGACTCGTGAGAGACCCAAACCAGAGGATCCAGTCAAGCCATGCCCAGAGTCCTGACTCATGGAAACTATAAGATAATGCATGCTATTAATTCATGCCTCTAATTTCTTGGGTAGTTACACAGCGATAGATAACTAATATACCTTCTTTCTTCCTTTCTTCTTCCTTGCTAATTGGAAAACGGATGTGATAGTTGGAACAGACGTTTTGGACAATAGAACAGACTTGAGAATTGAGGCCCTACGTGGAGGAACAATGAGACAGAAGGAGTCTGGGCCCTGACATAGTGATGATTTTGAACTGTCTTTCGTTCTCAGCTGACTTCAACCCTTCCTCTTATTGTGTTACCCTTTTATGTAAACAAGGCTATGTCCAGGCAAAATGGCAAAATAGGTCAAATTTGCCTCTGATATCCTGGTTGTTTCTGCATCTTCTTTACTCTTTCCTTGACCTTTTCCTCTTCTAATGCTTAGTCCTCTTCAGTCCTTGCCTAATGCCCAGTCCTGCCTAGGATCCCCTTTAAAGCTCAGATCCTAGCCCTGGACATTTCTCTCCACCCTCTTCTTGCTATTGAGTTCTGGGAGAATGCCCAGTTCTAAGTTCAAAAGGCTGATAAGTGATGTGATTATTTGCTTGCAGGAGTACAGGAGCAGTGGCAGGGGTGGGGCTGGAAGACAAAATACTCTAAGCAGATTTCAAATGATAACATTTCTGGAATCGTGAAATTATTAGAAAGAGAAATGTTTTTCTTTTTCTAAGGCCGAAGGAAAGAGGGATGAGGGAAGGCATTAGAATGAATGGGTGAATGGAAAGTGAAAGTCAGCTTGTTGTTGAGAATACAAAATGGCAGAGAATATAGATACTATTCCTTTTATGACTTTGGGAAGCAATTTATGATTCCTGAGTCCCCTCTTTTTTTGTTGCTGTTCTAGTAATGTTTGGATATAAAACACGATTCTTGCTAAAGGTCAGGAGAATTTCACCTTCTGAGCTTCCATAATTTATTTCTCTCATGGATCTTGTAAATATTGTGTTTTTAGTGTTGTCTTCCTGGCTAGGGATCAGGTACTAGCTTTCATTCATATTTGTGTTCCTGGCAACAAGCGTTGTGCCTGGCACATAATAGGTACTCAATCAATGCTGGTGTATACTGTAAGGGGGATCTTTATTCCTCGATCCCGACTTTGGAAGCATTCTCAGGTTCGTGCATGTGACACTTCCTTCACACACAAATATAGGCTGTCATTGCAGAATTTGTTCATTTATTTAATACAGATTTATGGAGCTCCTGCTCTGTGCCATGTACTATTCTAGATGCAGGGGGTACAACCATAAATGAACTAGACAAAAGTCTCTGCTCTCATAGTGCTTATGTACTGGTGGGGAAGACAGAAACTTGACAGATAAATAAGTACACATATGGTATGTTGGATGATGACAAGTACTATAGAAAAAAACAACACATAGGAGAGTGGTGACAGAGTGTGGGGAGGATGAGAGTGGCTAGGGAAGACTTCCCTGAGGTGACCGTGGCAGAAGCCGGCTATACTCCCTAGAATTCTGTACTCCTCTATACTCCCTGGCCTCTGTCGTAGTAACGCAGGGCTGGGTGGCTAGTGCTGGCCAATGGACTGTGAGCAGAAGGGGCGCATGTCACTTTCAGGCCAAGGAATTCAGAGCCAGTGGGCTTTCTGTGCCCCTCTCTTCTGTCTCAGAGCATTTAGAGGCCATGTGTTCATAAAACAGTGTCACCAGATGGAAAGAAACCGGGTGGATGAACTGGTGAGAACCGGATGGAGGAGAGAACTGCTCCCCATCTTCCTTATATTTATTGCCCTGACTAAATATTCATTGCAGTGACATTTGAGCAAAGCCCTGAAGAAGGTGAACGAGTGAGCCAAGTGGTTATCCTGAGAGAGGAACACTCCAGGCAGAAGGAACATGAGAGTGACAGCTGGACTAGGTTGAGTCACTTACAGAGAACCAATTTTACATCTCTGCAGCCTGCTTGGACATTTTGACTCAATGAAGTTTGCATATGTATATATGCAAAGACTCCTGGTTTTTAGATTAAAAACCCTGTACACTAGGTTTTGGTTTTGGCTTTTTAAATTATCATTATTTTCATTATTATTTATTATTTTTTGAGACAGAGTCTCACTCTGTTGCCCA
>NW_012115655.1:3006802-3008406 GCF_000951035.1 Colobus angolensis palliatus
GAGAGACCGTTTCATCTATCATATTGGCAAATCTTTTTTTTTTTTTAAGATAAAATAAATGCCAGTGGGGGTATGTGCAATGGGCATCCTTGAGTGCTTCTGGTGAGAATGAAAAATGGCCTGACATTTCTGGAAGGCAGTTTGACCACGGGTATTCACAGACTTAAGAGTTTTCAAAGCCTTTGAATTCCACTTACAGGTTGCTAGCCTAAGGAAGGAAATAATTTTAAAATGTGGGCAAAGATTTATGTATAAGGATATCCATGGCAATGTTCTTGTTAGCAGTAAAAAATAGGAACTCCTATATGTCCAAAAATAGTGGAATAATGGAATACATGAAACTATATCATTAATAATTATGTAGCCATGACAAATAATATTTGTGAACAATTTTAGTGATGGTGGATAGTGCTCAAGATATAACAGTGAAAAAAAAGAGGATGGACTATTAACTATATATCCTATAAATATATAGAACACACAACTAAATATGCAGTTCTATTATGTCAAAAATGTAAATATGCAAAGAAAAAGATCCAACAGAAATAAGCCAAAACAATGAGTGCCTTTTTTCTGGGATGTGAGTAATTTCTGCTTTAAAATATTTCCTGAATTTTCCAAGTTTTCTACAATAAGCACACAATTTTTTTTATTATTAAGGCAAATAGCCCTGGAAATGATAGCATTTGACATTATTTACTGCTGTGAACAGAGGTACATAAAAGGGCTGTTACTTTGGAGAGTTCTCAGAGTCAGTCTGGACCATCCTAAAATATTCTTTATTACAAGTTGAAATCTGCTTCTCTGCAACATCCATACACAGGTCCTAGACTTGCTTTCTTTCTACAGCTATCCAGAATAAGTCTATGAGTGTTGTAGAGATATTTCAAAGGGTCAGTTTTTTAAAGTAATGGCAAAAACCGCAATTACTTGTGCACCAACCTAATAGTTATCTTTCCACTGCTTGCCCCTGTTACCCTGCTCTCCCCTACTTCTGCCAATTCCTTTTCCTCTGGATACTTTCAAAAGTTCTCTGTCACACAGGCTTTCTGGTCTCACCAGCTTGCTTATCCTTCTGTAGACAGTCTCCAGTTTAATAACTTTTCTAGAAAAATGTGATATTCAGAATCAAAGGCCGGTTTCCAGACTTGTTAAGCACTGCTATCATCTTGCCACTCCTCTGCCCAAGTTCCTCTGGAGGCTCTTACCAGAAGAGCAGAATGCCCCAGCTTAGCGTGCAATGTCCTGCTGGATCTGGTCCCAGCCTTTCCAGCCTCATATCCTATCACATCTCTAATACACACTACACCAGTGTCTTCAAACTATGGGTTGTTCTGCATCACCGAGTACTGAAATGAATTCAGTAACCAGCACTTAAAAAAAGAGAATAGAATAGAATAGAAAATACCAAGTTGCATTGTACATTCTAAGGGCAATTACTATCTCAACATATCTATCTATCTGTCTGTCTATCTATGTATCTACCTACCTACCTACCTACCTACCTGTCATGCATACTCACACATATATGCATACTGTGTGTATTTTTATACTAGGCCGTGGCTGAAATGTATTTTTTTCTTTTTCTTTTTTTTTTTTTTTTT
>NW_012115655.1:3009559-3053765 GCF_000951035.1 Colobus angolensis palliatus
TGTGTTCATCTTTTTTTAAAAAAAAGCTAAAAGATGGCCACTGCACTCCACCCTGGGCTACAGAGCGAGACTCCGTCTCAAAAAAAAAAAAAAGATGTATTTTGGGGAGAAATACTGACGATATATTAGAAGATAATAGTTGGTTTTTTAGTATGTGTATGCCTGTTGTCCTTATTTGACAAAATAAATTGGCAATTCTGTGTTCATCTTTTTTTAAAAAAAAGCTAAAAGAAATTTACTGGTTGCAAATTCCAAAAGGCAAGGAATCAATTCCCCTTCTGGGCTGGCTGCAAGTAAGTTCACTTTCTTAAAGGAGGAGCTTTCGCCTCTCACCTCAAGGACTGCTATTTATTCGTCCGCGCTACTCTTCGACGTTTCCATTCTCTTGGTCTTCAAGATGTGAATCACCCGTTTTTTCCGTGGGGGAAGCCAGTATATCTCTGGCCCTTTAAATAGGGGCGTGGTGAAGCGGCGCGGACCGCCCAGGAGTGGGAGCAGTGTGAGAAGAAAAGCGGAAGCGAGGCCAGTAGTGGTAGGTAGTGCGCGTGCGTGAGGCTAAAGCTGGGGCGCGGTCACGTGGGCCGGCAGTCCAGGGCCAGAATGGCTGCGAGCTCAGGTAACGAGTTTCCAGAGAGCGGGCCCGTGGGGAGGAGACAGGATTGAGGGGCCGTATTCAGGGTAGGAGGAGAGCGCGCGACAGGTCTCTGAGCCTCGGCGCCTCCTCCCAGCGCGACAGCGGCGCGACCTCGGGGAGCGGACAGAGCAGCCCCTGACTGGCTAGCCGGACCCGAGCCACGGGTCGGGTGGGGTTGATTCTTGAGTGGAGGGGCGTGTCCTACGTTGGCCCGGAACTGGGTCGGGCAATTTCCACTTACTGGTTCCAAATGAATGTGAAAATTCAAATGGGCTTAAGTAAAAAGGGATTTATTGGCTCCAAACATGGAAGGGGTTGGGGTATCACTAAATCCAGTGACTCCAGTGATGTATTTGTGTGTCTCTCCCTTTCTGCAAAGGACCAGTAACCCCTCAGTACCCTATCTCCTTTGCGACTATAATTGCAAACCTCATTCTGTCCTGTTACAGTCCTGCGACAATTAGGCTGAGGGACTGGCGCGCCCGCTCCCCCGACTGTGAGCCTAGGCGGCGGGTGTCGTGCCCCTCCCCACTCCCGGGCGGAACAGGTGTGTAGCCCGTCTGTCGGGCCTGGAAAACAGGTGTGGACCCCTTTATCCTCCAGGGACTGATATCAGGGTGCCTGAGCCTGAGGCTTAGATGGGGTATGCACCTCTTAGGATCGGTGCACACCCTGTGAGGCTGGTTCCAGTTTGTCTCCACGTGCAAGTTGTGCAGCAGAATGAGGGCAGCAGGGTGAAAGGTGGACCTCTAAAGTTCTAGGCTATTCCTGTTCCTTGGCCTGTTCTTCGTGCATGGCACCTGGGGAAGGAGGAAAACAGCTACTCAGAGTGTCAGGGTGTACAAAATGAGAGTGCTTCACAGGATAGGGTGGGAGGAGGTAGGATCGGTGAGAGGTTCATGGCCGTGGATTGTCAGGAATAGCTAGCTGGGGAGCCTTCTTTAAATAAACAGACCCGCTCCACTTCTTAAATTCTTGTTAGAATGAATAGGAAGACTTCTGTCCTCTGCACCATCCACCCTCTACCATACTCAATTTTCCCGTACTAAAAAACCCAAAACCCAAGCCAAACAAGCATGGATGTTAGCTTGTGGTGCTAAACCTTATTCCAAATGTCTGCGTTTGGGAGATAATTACATGTTAATTGTCTGTGTATGTCTATGTCTGCCTGTGTGTGTTTGAGGTAGATCTAATATAAATGTGGATGGAGAATCTGCACATGTTTGTGTAAGACGTGGGTTTGCTCATGGTTAAATTTAAGCACAGAGTAGGTATTGAATCCTCTGGCAATAGCTGGCCTGTTCTGTAGAATATGCAATAAAGATAAATGGAAAAAAAATTCGTTGAACTGTTGGGCTTTATATGGTCAAAGAGGCATATGTGAGAAAATTCTTTCCAGAGCTCTTACAGAGTAATATGTTGATTTTTTTCCTTATATTTAATGTATTTCCTTCGTATCTGGACCATTGTCAGCAGATGGATGTTTTCTGTCTTCCACAATATTGGGACATGTTGGTGATTCTTAGCTGTATCTCACTCTTCCATTGACATTTCAACCAGTGTGACACAAAATGTCAGTTATGTATGTGAATGAGAAGTAGGATCTTTGGAACTTAATAAAGTATGTTTAACTTTGGATCTGTTGATAGCTTTTATAGAGTTTAGATGGTATGTTCTCTTGATCCACAACTTTAGGTGCCATCTGTACATAGTGGTAAAATCAAACTGTTGTATTCTTAACTGAATCTTGAATGAATATTTGACTTATCTTCACGTTGTATGACATTATTAAATGTGTTCTGTGTATTAGCAAGGAACTACAGCTTTGTGTTGGATTTTTCACTGTTATGAATTTCTTAGGTTTACTCTAATAGTAATTACACTTTTTTTAGTCAAAGATATTTCTGTTGCGACGGAAAATTCAAATGGGCTTAAGCTAAAAGGGATTTATTGGCTCCAAACCTGGAAGGGGCTGGGGTATCACTAAATCCAGTGACTCCAGTTATGGAGTACTTGCGTGTCCCTCCCTTTCTGCAAAGGACCAGTAACCCTCAGTTCCCTATCTCCTCTGCAACTGTAATTGCAAGCCTCGTTCTGTCCTGTTACAGTCATGGGACAATTAGGGGATACATTCCGAGAAATGTGTAGTTAGGCAAATTTTGTCATTGTGCAAGCATCATAGTGTGCTTATACAAACTGAGATGGTATAGCCTACCACACACCCCAAGTATGTGGGATGGCCCATTGCTCCTAGACTGTAAACCAGCACAGCATGTTCCTGTACAGAATACTTTAGGTGGTTGTAACACAATGGCCAAGTATTTGTATATCTAAACATATAAAAGGTACAGTAAAAATACAGTTTAAAAGATTAAAAGGTAAGTGCACCTGTATGGGGCACTTACCATGAATGGAGTTTGCAAGACTGGAAGTTGCTGTGGGTGAGGCAGTGAGTGGTGAGTGAATGTGAAGGCCTAGGACATTACTGTACACTACTGTAGACTTTTTGAACACTGTACACTTAGGCTACACTAAATTTATGAAAAATTTTTTTCTTTCTCCAATAATAAATTAACCTTAGCTTACTATAGTGTAACTTTTATGTTATAAACTTTTAAAAAAGTTTTTAACTTCTTTGTGATAAAACTTAGCTTAAAATACAAACACATGGTACAATTAGCTGTACAAATATATTTTCTTTATATCTTTATTCTGTTAGCGTTTTTCTATTTTAAAATTTTTCTTTTTTTCTTTTTTTTTTGTTTTTTGAGACGGAGTCTCGCTCTGTCACCCAGACTGGAGTGCAGTGGCCGGATCTCAGCTAACTGCAAGCTCCGTCTCCTGGGTTCACGCCATTCTCCTGCCTCAGCCTCCCAAGTAGCTGGGACTACAGGCGCCCGCCATCTCGCCCGGCTAGTTTTTTGTATTTTAGTAGAGACGGGGTTTCACCATGTTAGCCAGGATGGTCTCGATCTCCTGACCTTGTGATCCGCCCATCTCGGCCTCCCAAAGTGCTGGGATTACAGGCTTGAACCACCGCGCCCGGCCTATTTTAAAATTTTTTAATCTTTAAAAACTAAGACACAAACACATTACCCTAGGCCTGCACAGAGTCAGGAAGGTCCCACTGGAATGTCTTCAGAGGCAGTAACACATAGGGAACTGTCTTATGATAACAGTGCCTTCTGGAATACCTTCTGAAGGACCTGCCTAAAACTGTTTTACAGCTAACTTTTAAATTTTTTAATAAGTGGATGAGTACACTTTAATGATAAAAAGTATAGTATAGCAAATACATAAACTGTTACATAATTTATTGTCAAGTATTATGTACTGTACATAATTTATGTGCTTAGCTTTTATGCTACTGGCAGTGCAGTAGGTTTGTTTACACCAGCATCACCATAGACACACGAGTAATGTGTTGCATTACAACAGCTATGACATCACTGGGCTACAGGAATTTTTCAACTCCATTATGTGTAATCTTAGGGGACTATGGTTGCATATGTGGTCTGTCATTGACCCGAAACGTCTTTTTGGGGCACATGACTGTATATAAGTGCATAAACGATGTGACTGCAGACAACTCCTGTGTTATGCCATCCAAGGTTAAGCACCCCAGAATAAAGAGAAATTCCAGAAGGACCTTGATTGGCCAGATAGGACACAAGAATGTGATGTGCCTACTGTTCTGCTCCCCTAGCTAGGCAGATAGGGTACTTGATTGGCAGCACCACCAAAATCATATGGTTGGAATGGAGGAGAAGCAGTTGCCCTCCAGGAAAGATGGCAGAGGTGCTGGGGTGTTTTAACCTTTATTTTTTCCATTGCAATTCAGCAAGATCCTTCCAGTTAATTCTTGCTCTTAAAAAAAAAAAAAAAGAATAAATCTCTTGTGACACTACATCCTTCTTGGCACCTAACCAAGAGAAATTGAGATGACAGTTAATTGCAGGTTAATAAAGAAGGCCATCATCCACTCAGCCTTTACCTAAGTGGAGTCCTATCTTTTGCGCATTTAACTTATAAGAATTTACCTGCATCAGTTACGTAAAGAAGAAAAGGGAATATATTTCAGCCTACACAAGGCCCTTAAGCTTTTTAGGAGGAGTTCTTTGGGGTTGAAGTCGGTCTGGAAAGAGAGATTCTCATGATAGTGGAGACAATATTATAGAAGCTGGAAGTGATCATTTTTCTCTGTTATTCATTTCACTTATTACCTCATACACATATTGATATAAAACTGATCAATAAAGTTAGAATTTCTACATTAGATATTTGTAGACTTAGTTCATGTTACTGTTTTGTGTTTTGTGATAGGGGATTAGATTTTTCTCTTCTAGACTGGAGCTGATTGCGTCTGACAATTCATAGCAGTAACTTAGCACTGTATACAGGAAGGTCTTAGGCACTGTTCCTTCCCTTTTCTTTTTAACATTTTAAAATCTGTGTGTACTTATGATCACTCTCCTCATTTAGACATTCACCAACAGAACAGAAAGAGAAACAGAGTTTGGGCTTTTTCACTGTGGCAGTTCTGCCATTGTGCGCTGCAATTACCTAAATGTGCCTTCTTGGAAAGAAATTCCAGGGTCAAGTAAAGCAGCCCATCCCAGTATATAGTAACGTTGCTCTAAATAGGGTCTGTATCTAAAGGCCATGAGTAAGGTGAAAATTGAGTACCCTCAAAGTACTCCAAGAGGGAGTCATATCAGAAACTGACAAGTGTTGGGTCTCTCAGGAAGCCCAGTACAACCAGATCTTGTTTTTCCATGTTGGAACTACATGGTGTTTGTTATTTTGAGCACAGGTGACATGAATTGCTTGGGTGTGAGGCTTGTGAGAACTGAGACATAGTACAGCAGCTGACCATCTCCTATTCTGTGCTCACTGTGAAGCACGAAGTTATTGAGTGGAGGTATGCAGAGTCTCTGGCTCTATGTGAATCACTTCTTTTTCTCTCCTTCCTGTTGCTGAAGGTAATAGATGAAATCCTGTAAATTGAATGGAAGTATGGTACATTTCCACTGTATTCATCTTGGCCTCTAGGCTGAATTAACATAAAAGAACATAAAACATCTGAGATTGTGGGGTTTGCATCATGTTATAAATGAGCTAAATGATTTAAAAATATCTCTCCTAGATGGAAAGAATGGAACTTGCACAGATGGAGGCGTTTTGGAGTAGTGTAACTAACCATACTTTATATTTCATGACCAGACTGCTATTTGAGATTCTGGAAGCCAGTGATGCAGTCTTGCTTGGGTATTTACCTAAGGAGGGAGGGATGGGTGGATTGATCAGCTACTGTGTCATATCGGCACAGGGAATAGAATGGTGAACAAGGCAGATCTGGTCTTCGCTCTCCCACGGAACCTGCATTCCAACTGGGGGCAAGGAATGGTGGTTTAGACAATGAGGAAGTGATTACAATGTGATAAGTGCAGTAAAAGAGGAGAACAATGTTATGGGTGCATATTAACAGGGAACATAGCCTAGTTGAGCAGGGCAAAAAAAAGGGTTTTCTAAGGAAGCAAAGTTTTAGCTGATAGTTGATAAATATGACCTGCAGTGGTTGACAAGCTTGACTACATATAAGTAATATTCATTTATAACTTGGCTTACTTATTATGACATAGATTCCTATATGCTGTGAGTCAAATAACATTCTCTGGAGCTTAACAATTACAAGTAATAACCCTGATATATTTAATTTGCAACACAGATGTTGTTCCTGTCTTCTTATTCCTGTGTTAATCAAACATTTTTCAAATGTCTACCTAGCTGTGCAAGCCAGTAAGCCCAGTGTTGTGGAATATTCAAAGAAGCATAGCCCCATTTTTATTATATAGCTGGGGAGAAAAGATAGTCACATGGTAAATTCACTAATGAATCAGTATGAGGAAAGAGCCAAGCCACTGTTTTAAAAGAAGACATGTTTTCTGAATTCAGAGGATGGTTAGGGAAGGAAGAGGTCATAGGCAGATCCAGTTTGAACAGTGCCTGGAAGGAAGAAAGGAAGTTAGATAAATGTGGAGAAAAAGGAAAGGAAAGGGAAGGTGAATCAGCTCGAGCAGACGTGGAGGGAAAGTGGAAGCTATCCATGAAGGACTCTTAGTGCAAAAATAATAAATTCAATTGTAAGGGAAGAAGCCAGAGGGATCCGCTCGTGTAATAGCTGGAGTCACAGGCTTAGAATTTGGGATTTTATCCTGGAGGCATTGGGAATCTGTTAAAAATAAGTCCACTTGTGCTGGGCACAGTGGCTTACACCTGTAATCCCATCACTTTGGGAGACTGAGGCGGGCAGATGGCTTGAGCCCAGGAGTTTGAGACCAGCCTGGCCAGCATCATCTCTATGAAAAATTAAAAAAATTAGCTAGCCTTGGTGGTGTGCGCCTGTAGACCCAGCTACTTGGGAGGCTGAAGTGGGAGGATTGCTTGAGCCTGGGAGGCAGAGGTTGTAATGAGCCGAGATCATGCCACTGCACTCCAGCTTGGGTGACAGAGGGGGATCCTGTCTCAAAAAAAAAAAAAAAAAAAGTCCGTTTGCCAGAGGAAGGTAATAGAAAACTAATAGAAGTTAACCCACTATTGCATTTTTTTTCTTTTACAAAACAAACCACAAAACAAAACAAAGGAATGAAGAGAAATGCTTGGATTGGGAAGGCCAAAAATAAAGTTTGCATGTAATGTTGTTACTATATCATGATTTTGTGATTTTTTTTCTAGCATTATATAGTAAGTAAAAACTTGATTCTATTTCATTGTAATGTGAAAAAGTATCTCATATGACACTTTTAGGAGGAAAAGAATGTCAGAGAATTAAATAGGCTCGTGGAGCTTGAGAACAGTTAGGAATAAATGTTTGCTGAGGTGAAAACTGGTGAAAAGCCAGGCGTGGTGGCATAGGCTGGTAGTTGCAGCTACCTGGGAGATGTGAAGTAGGAGGATCGCTTGAGGCCAGGAGTTTAAGGCTAACCTGGGCGACATAGCAAGATTCCATTTCTTAAAAAAAACTGGTGGAAGTTTAACTTGGCCTCATGTAGGTCACACATTCTAGAGTTCTTATTCAGTTAGCCAGTGTCATAATTAAGTCATTGCTGTTTATATGGCACATATCTTTTTTTAATGGTCCTTGAATCTATTAAGTGGTTGGGAATAACAAGAGGAAATAACAGAATTATCAAGATGTCAGATAATCTTATGTCTGAACTGTTAAAATACTTGTTTATCAGCACTCAGAAGAGGACAGCGTACTGGGTAATTGTGATTCCGTGACATATATTTCTTATCAGATTAATCTGATTTCGTTCTGAGAGAGATTAAGAAATACTTCATGTAGCCTGTTTTGTTATGTGCGAGTACTGTCTGGTATGGCATCCCCTTAAGAACTATAAAAACACTAGCTCACATGATGGTTGGGTGAAGAACTAGTTGTAGAATTGCATCCCAACAGGAATTTATGAGTGGTTCATTATCCACCTTTTACTGGGATGACATTTAAGAGATAGCTGAAGCAGGATCGGTATCAAGTGTGAAATATTAAGCATCATATATTAAGCATTTCATCATTGGTGCATATGTTGGAATGAAGGGCCTACTTAATAAACTCATGGCAACACCAACCCACAAGGGAAGGGTTAATATTTCAGAATGTTGGATATGTGACCCGAAACAAATTAACTTATATTTATTAGTACAGTTGACCCTTGAACAATGCAGGGGTTAAGGGCACTGCCCCCTCAACCAGTGGAAAATCCGAGTACAACTTGTGACTCCTCAAAAACTTTACTACTACTACCTACTGTTGACCAGAAGCCTTACTGATAACATTAAGGTCATTTAGCGCATATTTTTTGTGTTATTTGTATTGTATACTATATAGTTACAATAAAGTAAGCTAGAGAAAAGATATTACGAGTCTAAAGAAGAGGAAATATATTTGCTTTTCATTACGTGGAAGACAGGCCTTCATCCTTGTGTAAACGTTGAGTAGGCTGAGGAGGAGGAGGAGGGGTTGGTCTCCCTGTCTTGGGTGGAAGAGGCAGAGGAAAACCCACCTGTAAGTGGACCTTTGAAGTTCAAACCTGTGTTGTTCAAGGGTCAACTGTCTGTTCATTTCCTGTTGTTGCCGTAAATTACCATGAAGTTAGTGGTATAGAACAATGCAGATTTATTTTATAGTTCTCATTAAAATTAAGAGGTCAAGACAGGACTTCAGTCCTTCTGGAGGCTCTAGGAGACCATCTGTTTCCTTGTCTTTCGCAGCTTCTAGAGGCTGCCTGCATCCTTGGCTCCTGAGCCCCGTTCTCCATCTTCAACACCTGTGACATGGTGTCTCTCTGATTCTACTTCTCGTGCCGCATCTCTTTTTCTGGCGTTCTCTTCTGCCTCTCTCTTCCACTTTCAGGGACCTCTGTGATTACATTGGACCCACCCAAATCATCCAGAATAATCTTCCTGTCAAGGTCTTAATTTAACCTGCAAAATCCCTTTTGCCGTATCAAGTAACATATTCATAGTTTCTGGGAATTAGGACTGTCACTCTTGGATGCCTTTATACTGCCTACCACAGGTAGATTCCAGCTCAGGTACTTTCTGAAAAATTCACAGAAGCTGCTCATGTGAACTCTCCTTTTGAAAAAAATGTGAGCGTGATGACATTTTGATTCATCAGGTCTCTTTGGTTTGGAAAAACTGACTAAAATGAAGAAAGGAGTAACTGTTGGTAAGTGACAAAAGAGGGACTTGGGAAGGGGACGTAGTTGGCTTCACTAATAAAATGTAGACTAATGTTGATGTTAAAAAATCCAAAACATGATTTTAGAATTAGTTAGTAACAATAAGACCCTTCTGTTTTTTTTTTTTTTTCTTTTTTGAGACGGAGTCTAGCTCTGTCGCCCAGGCTGGAGTGCAGTGGCGCGATCTCGGCTCACTGTAAGCTCCGCCTCCCGGGTTTACGCCATTCTCCTGCCTCAGCCTCCCGAGAAGCTGGGACTACAGGCGCCCACCATCTCGCCCGGCTAGTTTTTTGTATTTTTTAGTAGAGACGGGGTTTCACCGTGTAGATCAGGATGGTCTCGATCTCCTGACCTCGTGATCCACCCGTCTCGGCCTCCCAAAGTGCTGGGATTACAGGCTTGAGCCACCGCGCCCGGCCGACCCTTCTGTTATAATGAAAGTTTTTATTAAGTGTCTCTGTTTTTTTGGTGGGGGCTGTGCTACTCTTAGACAAAACCCCTACCATTCAGCTCATGAAGAACTGCTGTGATACCCAGGATATTGTTCTGATATGCTTAGCACTGGCTAGACCTATACAAAAATACTGGATTTTGTTTTAGAATCTTTAACTTTAGAAAAATTTGAAAATCTTGAGGTTTTAAATATAATAGCTAATATCTGTTGAAAATTATGTCCAGACGTTATTCTAAATACTTTATTGTCATATCATTTGTTACTCACAGGAGCCCTGCGAAATAGGTAGTTGCATTCATAAGAGTCAGGACTCCCAATTTTATGTGCTAAAAGAAAGGGGGACGTTGGGAGAGTATATGTTGGCTTATGTAGCCAAACTGCCACAAGGCAATGGGCAGAGCTAACTTCATAGAAGACTAGAATCTGAGGTTTGAATAATGTCAGGACTTTCTTCTCTACTTTGTTTTTTTTTTTAGAGACGGAGTGTTGCTCTATTGCCCAGGCTGAAGTGCAGTGGTGCGATCTTCTTGGCTCATTGCATCCTCCGCCTCCCAGATTCAAGCAATTCTTCTGCCTCAGCCTCCTAAGTAGCTGGGACTGCAAGCACACGCCACCACGCTTGGCTGATTTTTTTTTTTTTTTGGTATTTTAGTAGAGACGGGGTTTCACTGTGTTGCTGCCCAGGCTGGTCTTGAACTCCTGAGCTCAGGAAATCCACCCGCCTCGGCCTCCCAAAGTGCTAGGATTACAGGTATAAATCACTGTGTCCGGCCTCTACTTTGTTTTTTAGATAGGTTTCATTCTTGCTAGAGAATCTGTACCTAGAACCTAGTTCTGTCAATAGAGGTACGTCTCCAGTGACAGATGCTTAGAAAGTGTTTAGTTAGGTGTGTGTTAAGTGAATGATTTCTTTTCTGCAGAAGAGAGCTGGGTGGAGAGTGTGGGATCTGCTCAGCTGCATTATTCGTTGTATAGAGAACAGGAAATACCTGTTCCTCATCAGTTCCATTTTAATGAATCCTGGTGAAAGACTGGCTATCACATAATCCCTTTTACCAAAGGATTTTTGACCATTAGCCTCTACAAGAACACATGGTTTGAAGGAACCCTTCCCAGAACAAGAGGCGCTGTTCTGAGCAAACAACACAAAGTCCACAATATTTCATTTTAATGATATAGAAATAGAGAGGTTCAGAAAAGGTAAACAAATTGACCAGGGTTACAGATAGGATCTCATAAAGGCCAGATTCAGACTTGATTTATTTATTTTATTTTTTGGGGGGTCAGGGGTGGGGATAAATGTTTATTTCCTGGTCATTTCTTTTTTTGAGACAGTCTTGCTGTCTTGCCGAGGCTGAAGTGCAGTGGCGCCATCTCGGCTCACTGCAAGCTCTGCCTCTTGGGTTCACACCATTCTCCTGCCTCAGCCTCCCGAATAGCTGGGACTACAGGCGCCTGCCACCATGCCCGGCTAATTTTTTGTATTTTTTTTAGTAGAAATGGGGTTTCACCATGTTAGCTAGGATGGTGTAGATCTCCTGACCTTGTGATCCGCCTGCTTCGGCCTCCCAAAGTGCTGGGATTACAGGCGTGAGCCACCGCGCCCGGCCTATTTCCTGGTCATTTCTAAGAAAAGTGGCCACAACTGCAGACCTGAGTTTAATAGACTCTTTGGCTTGTGTTCTTTCCACTTTGCCACCACATCACATCAGTAAAAGGAGTTCTGTGAAATGAAGGACAGAAATGGGGCAGGGTAGCTTGGCAGGATGAAGTCTTGAGGGAGTGCTTGATCACCTGACACTTCTTTAGTGTGATATTGGGGTTCACAGATGCTAACTTGTTATATGATCTTGGAACCTCTTAACTCCAGATATGAGATAAAAAGGGCTGGAAAAAATTGTTTTTCTTTATGAGTTATTTTGGAGAGACAAATATAAAATATGAATCATTTTAGATTATTAAATCATTTAAATAAATATTATTTTGCCATATGGTCTTTCCCACTATTTTTGAAAAATGTATAAGAATAAAAGTTAATAACTATCTTTGGAACCACTGAAAGTGAATTAGATTGCGCGTGTTTGTAAATAGTTGTTAAATAATTGCAACCATTTTTGCTTAGTGGTACAAATAGGAGTTGAAAGACTTTATTAAAAAGTAATTTGTCATGAGCCAAGGTCTTTGAAGAAATGCATATAAACATTAGTATTGCTACTGCATTTGGGTTATTGCAAAAGGAGCGCTATATTTAGAACCTGATGATGTTGGAAAGATACTTTAAAATGTTGCCAGGCAAAGAGTGGCCTCAGTTATGTGTTCTAGGAATGTGTTTGATAGCATGTGTTTTACAGGACATGACCCTATAAACAGAAAGCCTGTTTTCTGTAGCATATGAAAGAAATTAGTTTGTATTTGGTAATATACTAAATAGTGTAATAGCTAGAAAAGTTGGTTTCAGCTCTTGAAAAGTCAGTTTCATGAGTCCATGATTTATACAAAGTAACTATTCATTTCTTTTAATATGATAAAAATGAAACATGAAAGGAAGTGAAATTAATTATAGGTACTAAAATAATGAGCTTCTTTAGATAAAATTGTCAGTGAATTTTTGGCATATTGTTTAAAAACAACTAATCTCAGTTCACTTTTTAAAAAATTAGTTATTTCAAGCCAGGCACGGTGGCACATACCTGTAGTCCCAGCTACTCAGGAGGCTGAGGCTGGAGGATGGCTTGAGCCCAAGAGTTGGAGGCCACGTTGACAATATAGTGAGACTCCATTTCTTAAAAGAAATTAAGTGACTCAGTAATTGCAAGCCTTTTTTTTCTGCCTTCACTAACATGCACAATCTAATTTACTAAGAGAAGCTCACTACAGCGCAAGGGTTGTTGGTGGTAGTGGTGTTTATACCCACTAAGGGCAATATGTAGTTTGAAAGAGCTTTGCACTGAGAATTTTGCCAGTTGTTTGGTACTGTGAAAAACATCTAGTTTAGAAAACAAAATGATCTTTATTATTATTATTATTAGGGCATTGTTTGTGTTTTCATGTTTTTGCTTTATTCTAAACAGATAAAGCTAATTGGACTTTTTAAAGTTAGGTCACTTGTAGCCTAGTTGAAACACAACATAAAATCATTTAAAAGCAAACTTAATTATTAAACTTACAGTAATGTTTTAAGTATATTTTAACTTTCTAAAAATGACAGTTTTGCAAGTAAACCAAATTATCTGTGATTTTTGATATAAGAGCGATCTATCATTTAGAGCTGTGAAATAATAGAAAGCTGTGTAGTTTCTAGTTTTCTTTAGTATCTCATTTTTCTCTGAAAGTATCCATGTTTCTCTATGACTAGCTCTCTTTCTAGAACTCTCTGGTAGGCTATGGAATTATTTTATCTTGGGGTCATTGTTGTTTCCTTTAATAGATCTGAACCCCTAGGTTTGCTTGTGTTGTATTAAATAGCTAGTTGTTCATCCCTGGTGTTTCTGCTAAACTCCCAGAGACATCTGTGGCCCTGTGCAGAGGCCAACAACAAAACTGGTTTATATGCTTATTTCCAGGGGAACTGGAGCACTACCCTGGGGTTTGGAATGTAAGGAAGGCATTAATTGCAGCTTTTGGCACCGATTTACCCTTATGCTGTTAGGTAAATAAATCTAGTTGGTACCAGGTCTAGTGGCTGAGCCTATTAAGTTATCACTATCACCAGTTTCATGACTTTGGGTGGCGGGCCACTTCCCAAAGTCCTTGAGCCTAAGTTAGGTGTTCCTCCTTTATGCTCTCATTGAAGCCCTCTCCCAATAACATACCCTGTACCCTGCTGTTAATTTCAGTTTGCCTGCAATCAGATGATTAGGTAAAATCTGACCAAGTAAATCTTTGGAATGTCTAATTGACAAGGAGGAAATCTAAATTACACTTTTTTTTTTTTTTTTTTCATTTTTTGAAAAGAGATAATCATTCAGGTCTTTGTGAGCTAAGGCCAAACAAACAAAAGAACACTTGCTTTGATGGACTGAATACTGTTATTAGAAGTAAATATGGAAAATGAACCAGACCATGAAAATGTGGAACAGAGCCTCTGTGCCAAGACGAGCGAAGACGAGCTGAATAAGTCCTTCAATCTAGAAGCTTCACTTTCAAAATTCTCTTACATAGATCTGGACAAGGAACTGGAGTTCAAAAATGATCTGGTAAAAATTTCAACTTTTGTCAAGTGATAATGTTTAACCAGTGTTGGTTAGAGTATGCTTTGTGACCCAGAGACTCTAAGTCTGTCTTTTTTGCATGGGTTAATAGGGGTCTGTGTATAGTTTTTTTGTTTGTTTTTTGCTTTTTTTTTTTTTTTTTCTGGATACAGGGTCTCACTCTGTTGTCCAGGTTGGAGTACAGTAGTACAGACATGGCTCACTGAAGCTTCAACCTCCTGGGCTCAAGTGATCCTCCTGCCTCAGCCTCCCAAGTAGCTGGGACCACAGGTGTGTGCCACCACGCCCACCTAACTTTTAATTTTTTTGTAGAGAGGGTCTTGCCATGTTGCCCAGGCTTGTCGCAAACTCCTGAACTCAAGCACTTCTCCCTTCTTGACCTCCCATGTGTGTAGTTTTATGAGATGACATTACTCTTCATTTGTATAGTCCATTACAGTTTATGAAACAATTTGATTCATGTTGTCATTTGAGCTTCAGAACTCTCACAACACTCTGATAATCCATTGTATAGATGAAGACACCGGCATACAGCTATGTAAATGACTTTTCAAAGTCACAGAGCCAGTGGTAGGTTCCTTATCTTGCACAGCATTTTTTTCTCCCTTTGATTTAATATTATGTTAATGGGTTTCTGTGAGTATGAGGATATTTAATGACAAGTTGCTTGACCTAATTATCTCTCACCATAATTTATGAAATAACTAAGAAATATGATGTGAGACTTTTGCTTATTGCTTATGACTTATGTCTAAACTTAGAAAATTAGGGGTTTTCTTAGATGTTGTTTTGTCATGTTTAAGAAAGCAGATGCCGAAGTCTTTCAACAGAAGTTTTCTGGAAAGTAGGCTGGGCCTAGTGGCTTATGCCTGTAATTCCAGCACTTTGTAAGGCCGAGATGGGCGGATCACTTAAGGTCAGGAGTTCAAGACCAGCCTGGCCTTATGGTGAAACCCCACCTCTACTAAAAGTACAAAAAAAATTAGCCGGGTGTAGTGGCGCGTGCCTGTAATCCCAGCTCCTCAGGAGGCTGAGGCAGGAGAATTGCTTGAACCTGGGAGACAGAGGTTGCAGTGAGCTAAGATCGCACCATTGCACTCCCCTGGGCATCACAGCGAGACTCTGTCTCAAGAAAAAAAGCGTTCTGGAAAGGGCTGTCAGGATAGTGCAGTTAGTGCATGTATGTCCTTGATAGTAACTGAATGTGTAGATAGGAAAGGAAATCACTCTGTAGTCTTGACTTGATTATTACCATGGATTTTTGAGTTGATCATTTTGGTGGTAAGTTTGTCTTTTAATTGATGGTGATTTTAATAAACTGAAACCCCTCACAGTTATAAGGGGAAAGGCATCATTTTGTGAACATTATTTTTTTTCTTTGTTTAGATTGATGACAAGGAGTTTGATATTCCTCAAGTTGATACTCCTCCAACACTGGAAAGCATACTAAATGAGGTAAGTGAATATTAATGATTACTGTCATTTCGTGGCATTAATCTTAATACTTTTTGGATTAGTTATAAATGCACCTAGATGCGCACTATCCAGTAGGGTAGCCACTAGTCATATGTGTCAGTTTAAAATTAAATTAATTATAATCAAATAAAAATTCCTTGGCTGTACAAGGCACATTTCAAGTGCTCAATAGCCACGTGTGGCTAGCGGCTACTATGTGGCTAGGGGACAGCATAGATAAAGAGTATTTCCATCATCACAGAAAGTTCTCTTGGACAGCAGTAGTCTAGATTGTGAGCTTCTCAAGGGCATAGACCGTCTCTTGTTCATCTTTAGTCTCTGTGCTCAGAACAGTGCCTGATACTTGGCAGACTTTAAAATATATTTTATTAAGTGAATCAAGATGCAAAATTTATGTCACTTTTGAGGTTTGTATTATGTGTTGCTAATGGTTAAGTTTTCTCTATCACTGATATTCAAATAGCTTGTCCTCTGACACTAAAGAACATCTTGCAACCTTATAATAAGCTTCATCACTCTTCTACATGAAGAAAACTAATCTTTTATAGTTTATCTTATGAATGCCATTTCTATTGAAAAGTTTTTCAGAGTTTTGAAATGATGTTATTCTTTTCTGAATTGGGAGATCAAAGGCTTTCTAAAGGGGCCCTGTGAGAGTCCGCGGTTGGTGAAGCACGCCTGTTTTATGTACCCTGCATCTGCTGACAACCCTTCAACTCAGTCTTCTTCATCTTTTAAAACCTTGCTTGGGACTTCCCTTGGAGGTTTTAGCTTCTAATTTGAGAAAGACCTTGCAATGTATAAATCTATTTCAAATCCGCAATTATGTTTTCCAAAAGATAAGGACCCAAAAGTTCTCCGACAGAAATGCCCATGTATACCAAAGCTCCGAGTGAGCTGGGCATCTGTCTATCCTATTAGGGTTATAGGCAACACTTTATAGGATACAAACTACTTTCTCTGTCAATTGTGTCTTTTATTTTTCTCGTATGGCTTTTATTTCTATGTTTTATATCAGTTTGATGTTGCTGTTACTTTGAATGTATTTTAACTTTGAATGTGTTTTAACTTCAGAAGTGTTCTATATGTTCTGTGTGAAGACTTAGGCATTTTTAGTTTTGACAAAGAAGGCTTTGGTCCATGAAAGAATATTATGTTACAGTGAAATGTCCTTTATTTACTTTCTAATATAGGGGAAATCTTTCATTTAGAGGTGAGAAGATTAATTTTAGTCAGTTTTGTTAAAATGGCCTTAATTGCATCCTCATTTCAATTATCTTATTAAGTGTAAAATAAAAATAATCTTAGAGGACTGTGTATAAGGCCTTGTTTGTACATCATTATATAATATCAGCAAAGAAAATAATGCTCATATGAATGAGCTGTAGTTCATAATGAAGGAAAACTGTTCTTGCACAATAACTTTCTTATCTATGAGTAACAGTAAGTATAGTCATTAGTGGTTTACTAAGAAGATAACACTGTTATCATCCTCAATAGTAGTTTGAGTGCTTAGTGTATTTGGGTCATGGTGTTAGATGTTGGGGTTATAAAGTGCAATATGACTATCTCTGTGCTTGAGAGGGAAATGAGGCTGGGAAGTGGCCAGACTTTACACCTCCAGGGAACCAGGCAAGTTGTAAGTGGAAGAAAACATAGTTCAAATTGTAGACCATTATGAAGACTATAAGGGGGCTGTGGGGAGTACTAAAGAAAATGACTGAAGAGAAAATGAAAAGGGCTGAAGTAGAAAATGTAGATAAGCCCTTTTCTCAGGATATGTGGATGCATATATTCTATAATGTTCATTAATATCAACCTTGAGACTGGGAAGAAATGGACATCCAAGTTTTTTTTTGTTTTTTTCGTTTTTGTTTTTTTGAGATGGGGTCTTGCTCTGTCACCCAGGCTGGAGTGCAGTCGCACGATCTTGGCTCACTGCAACCTCCACCTCCCAGGCTCAAGCGATTCTCATGCCTCAGCCTCCCAAGTAGCTGGGATTACAGGCACCCGCCACCACGCCCAGCTAATTTTTGTATTTTTAGTAGAGACAGGGTTTCACCATCATGTTGGCCAGGCTGGTCTCAAACTCCTGACCTCAAGTGATCTGCCTGCCTCAGCCTCCCAAAGTTCTGGGATTATAGGCATGAGCCACCATACCTGGCCAATACTTTTTAAAGTAGAAATGTAGAGATTACTGAGACATCCTAGATCTCAGAATTTAGGGCGTGAAATCCTTCGAAACTATTCTTCTGAGATTTTAAATTTTGAAATTCCATTCTCTAACTATCACCTTTTTCCCCTATTCCCTTCCATTGAACCTGTGTTTTGGCCTCATTAAGATCAAGTCTTTTGACCCTTTCTAATCTCCCAGTCTCTGATAATAGTCCTGGGTTTACTTCAATCCTGCTATTGGATTGTGCAGCCAGAAATTTCTTTTGAACTTTTCACTGAAGTATATCATACATAGAGGAAGGTGCACAAATCATAAGTGTACACTGTGGTGAATGTTAACAAACTGAACAACCTGTGTAACCAGAATCCAGATAAAGCAACAGAACATACTAGTACCCCAGAAACTCATCTTGTGTCCTTTTAGTTCCCAAACCCAGAGTAATTACTACTCTAACTTCTACCAGCATTGATTACTTTGCCTGCTTTGAACTTTATATAAAAATGGAATTATATAGTGTATAGTATTCTGTTTCTGACTTCTTTCCCTTAATATTATGTTTTTAGATTTGTTCACATTGCTGTGTAAAATTCTTTGTGAATATACCTTTATTCATTCTACTGTTGATATGTATTTGTGTAGTTTCTAATTTCTGGCTACTATGAAGAGTGCTGCTGTAAATTTTCCTATTCGTGTGTTTTGGCATATACATACTTACACACATTTCTGGGTTTTGTCTGTTTTCATTTTGTTTTTTTTGAGACAGAGTCTCACTCTGTCACCCAGGCTGGAGTGCAGTGGTATGATCAGGGCTCACTGCAACCTCCTCTTCCTGGGTTCAAGTGATTCTCGTGCCTCAGCCTCCTGAGTAGTTGGGATTACCAGCATGTGCCAGCACACGTGACAAAGTTTTTTGTATTTTTATTAGAGATGGGGTTTTGCTATGTTGGCCAGGCTGGTCTCGAACTCCTGACCTCAGGTGATCTGCCTGCCTTGGCCCCCCAAAGTGCTGGGATTACAGGCATGAACCACGGTTCCCAACTTTATACACATTTCTGTTGGGCATATACCTAGGGGTGGAATTAGTGGGTCATCAGGTATAGTTATATTCAGCTTTAGTATATATTGGCACAGTTTTTCAAAGTGGTGGTTTGATACACACTTCCAGCAACAGTGTATGAGATTTCTGATTACTATATCCTTGTAAACTTTTGAATTTTTCTGTCTTTTTCACTTTCATTCTTAACAGATGTGTAGTGCTATCACATCATGATTTTAATTTGAATTTCCCTAAAGACTAATGAAATTGGGTACTTTGACATATGTTTAGATATCTCTTTTGCGAATTGCTTTTTCATATAATTAGCCCACTTCTGTTGTTTTATTTTTTAAGTGATTTATAGGAGTTCTTTATGTATGCTAATACAAGCCCTTTATTTGATATACATATTGCATCTTCTTTCTTTCTGTACATTACCTTTTCACTCTATTAATAGTTTCTTTTGAGGAGCACAAGTTCTTAATATAGTTCAGCTTATTAAAAATTTCCATTTGTGTGCATGTGTCTGTCTTATTTAAGAAAATTTTTCCAATTCCAAGGTTATGATGATGTTACCCTATTTTGTTCTAACATTTTCATTGTTCCTCTCATATGTAGATCTGTAATTCATCTGGAATTTTTTTTGGGTGTGATAGTGTGAGCTATGAGCCAGCACCATGTACTAAAAAGAGTATTCTCCTCTGGTGTTACTTTTGTTATAAATCAGGTGGATATATAAATAGGTGTGGATCTGAGTCCATTGGTGTGTCCATACTTGCCTCAATCTCACATTCTAGTGATTGAAACTTTGTAATAGGTCTTGGTATCTGGTAGTTTAAAATCTTCCAGCTTTGATGTTATTCAAGATTGCCTTTTTTTTTTTTTGCATTTTCATGTAAGTTTTAGAATTAGTTTATCAGTTCACACACACACACACACACACACACATATACAAATCAGCTGAAATTTGAAAGGATTGTGCAGTTTTTTTCACATCAATTTGGGGATATTTGATACTTTTGCTGTGCAGCAGTAGTTCTAAATTCAGTCTTGACATCTTCACTTCTTTTTTTCCCTTCACTTTTTCTTTTACTTATCTTGTAAGCCTGACTTGATTCATCTGATCCATTTTCTTTAATTATGTCCCCAGACTATTTAAGAAAATCAAATAACACTTTGATTGACTCTCTTATTTAAGATCTTGATGCTGCCGTACTTATTTCTGAATTATTTCCTTCCCTTTTCCTACAGCAATTGTTCCAATCTTTACAGCACTCAAGCAACATAGTGTCTTATTGCCAGTCCTAACCCTGTTCTTAGAAGACCTATGTGTAGAGATATCTGGAAAGCAGTTATAAATTTGGACCTAAACCTTGAGAAATGTTGATGCTAAAGACACAGATTTTGGAGTCATTAGATAACATGGTTCTTAAAGCTATAGATATGGGTGAGCTTACTCAAATAGGAAGTACATGAAGTAGGAAGAGAAGAAGAGAGCTTAGAGTATAATCCTGAGGGACAATTGTATTTAAAGGTTGGGCTGAGAAGAAGCTAGCATGTGACTAATAGGAGGACACATAAATTAGTGGAGAACCAGGAAGGAGAGATGTACCGAAAACCAAAGGAAAAGAAAGTTTCAAGATGTAGGGAATGAGCCAGACATGGTGGCATGCACCAGTAGTCCCAGCTACTTGGAGGCTGGAGTGGAGGATTGCTTGAGTCCAGGAATTTGAGGCTCCGGTGAGCTGTGATTGTACTACTGCAAACTGGCCTGGGTGACAGGGAATGGTCAACAGGGTTAAATGATGCCTGGAGGACAAGAACACGCTAACAGAAAGCAGACCTGTAGATTTGGCTAGTAACATCAGCAAGATTGGTAGGAGCTTGTAATGAGTGGAGTTGAGGTAGTGAGTAGACATTAATCTCTCAAGCACATTGATTGCAAATGGTAAGGCAGAAGGTAGTACAGCTGAAAGAGACGGTGAGACATCATTCTCTGATATTTGTCACCTAGAATCAACTTGTGCAAAGCCAAGTACCTCATCCTGCTTTATCTGCCATTTGTCTGCTTTCTAGTTTCAGTGAGTAGAATCACCCTTTGCCTAGTTGTAGAAGCTGGAAACCTTGTACTCTTCTTTGACTTCTCCCTTGCCTCTCCTCCCATCCGTACCCCTACTCAATCCCCCATTTCAATGGTAACCAGAGACGTTTGATTTTTTTCTCAGTAATGTGTTTCATCATTCCCTCTGTTGACCTCTTCTGCAGCTTCTTAGGTTGGGATCTCCTGTTTCTCCTTGATAGTGCAATGGCTCTCTTACTGGTCCTTAAAGTCTTCTTGTTTCCCCTCATCCATTCTTCATACTGCCCCACTTATCTTTCTAAAACATGGTTCCCATCATGTCTTTCCACTTCTTAAAAATGTCAGTTGCCTTCCCACTGCCTGCTATATATAGTATACTGAATACTCGTTAAATGAGTACTGGTTATGTGTCAGGCATTATACTAGGCACTAGAGGTACAATGATGAACAAGACAGACATGGGCCCTGCTGCCATCTAGTGTAATGGAATATAAGGCTTTCTATGGTTTGGGTACCAGCTTATCTTTCTAGGGTCATCTCCAGCTTCTGCTTATATCCTCCAGACATTTTGGACTACTACTTTTCCCATGGACAAAATCTGTATTGTGAAATCACTGTGTCTTTCTGCACTGTTTCCTACCCAGAATGCCTTTCTGCTGTCTCCTTGTCATATTTTTTTATAGTAGACTATAGTCAGATGGTGTTTGTTTTCTTCAAATGAGCCATTGGCTGTTAGTTAACTGCTAAATGATCTGTAAAAGCTTGATTTTTAAGAAATATTCTATAGCTAACAGTAGTTTGCATAACGGCTTCTGCTTCTTCCTGCTACAAGAAGGAAGTTTTTGGGGTGACTTCTTTGTAGAAAGAAATAGCTATCTAAAATTTAATACTAATAATTCTGTATGGTGCCTTTCTGGTCAATAAGAATGCATGGAATGGAGGTGAAAGGCAGAAATAAGCACTTGTGTGCTCTGGAGAAACCCATTAATACCTGTCTTATTTCATAGAGTATTTGGATTTTGAATGTATTGATTTATCTTCTTCCAATTTAGACTGATGATGAAGATGAGTCTTTTGTTCTTGAGGATCCTACATTGTTAAACATTGATACTATTGATTCTCACTCCTATGATACTTCATCTGTGGCAAGCTCAGATAGTGGTGACAGGACCAACTTAAAAAGGTAGGTATTCATGTGAATCATACTTGCTTACAGTTGAAGTATTTAATTGTTTCAAATGTAAATATTGTACTCTATTGTACTTTTTAAAGTACAATATGGTCTGTTGAAGCCTTGCATAGGAAGTAGAAGGGATATAATATCTTGAAGATTTTGGCACCATTAAGGAAGAAGGTAAAAGGGTAGGTGCTATGACCACTGTCTGGACTCTCGATAGGAAGCCATAATGATAGCCAGGGACTCCCGGAAGCAGAAGAGCCCTTGGAGGAAGTACAAATTAAACCTGGCACCAGTGTCCGTGGTGGAAACATGCAGCTTGGTTCACTACCCTTCTGTTCTGTGCACCTTCCTGCACCTCCCTGTCATCTGCATTCTCTAAGATCGGCCTTCCTTCATTCTCTTGGAGTTGGTTCAGAGAATCACAAAGATGATTAAAAATTCAGGAAAAAGACTTCTAAACCTAAATAACTTAAATTTGGGCTGCTTTTCACCTTCCAAGTTCTTGGAGAGAATATGAAAAGGAAAGAGAAGTGGAGGAATCATAAATATATTATTGAATTCATGTGTAACTTTAATATTGATAAAGTGATCTGTTTTTCTTCTTCAATTTTGCCTGTGCCAGTGCTCTTTTCTTTAGGTTATCTCTTATGGGATAGGGGACGTTGCTGAACAGGACATTATGTTAACCTGTTCAGCAATGTGTCCTTCAAATAGATAACTTAAATGTTTTTGATGATCTAGTTACTACCTGCTTAAAAGATACGGTGTCATTGGCTGGGCGTGGTCTCTCACGCCTGTAATCCCAGCACTTTGAGAGGCTGAGGCAGGCAGATCACGAGGTCAGGGGATCAAGACCATCCTGGCTAGTACGGTGAAACCCTGTCTCTACTAAAAATTCAAAATATTAGCTGGGCATTGGGGCGGGCTCCTGTAGTCCCAGCTACTCGGCGGGAGGCTAAGATAGGAGAATGGCATGAATCTGGGAGGCAGAGCTTGCAGTGAGCCAGGATCGCGCCACTGCACTCCATCCTGGGTGACAGAGGGAGACTCCATCTCTGAATGAATGAATGAATAAATAAATAAATAAATAAATAAAAAAGATATGATGTCACCTTGTCACCTACAAGATTAAGTTAGAACTCCTCTGCAGTGCCTCAGTCTGGGCCATGCTTACTGTTTTCACCTAATCTCTAAGCACTCGTACTTCAGCCCTCCTAATCCATACCTTTTGTGTGTGTATACCCCAGACACACTGCACACCTTTACATCTTCATATTTCTGCCCATGCTTTTTGCCTGACAAACTCCTAGTCATCCATTAAGGTCAAATTAGTCATCTTCTCTTTTCTATAGCTATCCCTAATGTCCCCCAGATAAACAGAATTAAACTGTTCTTCATTTGCATTTATATGGCACTTAATTCATATTTCTAGTGTAACATTTATTCTTTAGAGTTACTTCTCAGCCTCTCTAAGCTATGAGATCCTTGACAGTAGTAACTGTGACTTTCTTATTTTTGTATTCCCAGAGCATACTTCTAGTCATACAGAGTAGGTGCTCAGTAATGTTGGGTAAAAGTTTAAAAGCTACTTTTTATATGAGGATGAGTAGAGGCGGGATTTGAGGAAGTGGTTGAAGAATGAGAGGATAGTCATAGGAGGAGCAGCAGCGCAGGAAAGGTGAGCAAGGGTAAGAAGGCAGTAGGTTAATGTAGACTTGCAGGCTGGAGGAGCGCTCTGTAGTCAGGCTTCTGGAGAACATGAGAACCTACTGTCACATTTCCTAAGGTGGGCATGGAGCAGTTTGAATCGTGAGAAAGGAATGGTGATTTGATTCATTTTCCTGCTTGTGCTTCTTTGAGGTTCAAGGCAGGTTTAATACGTTTTAAGGTGGGATTGTTAGATACTTCATACATCTTTTAAAAACAGATCTAACAAATAACATACAATGTTGTCTTCTGCTTTTTGTGCATGTGTGTTTTCTTTCAAAGCATTGGGACCTTGCCTTTTCACTTTTTTTGTCTGTTTCTAAATGTTTTTCTTTATTTTTAGGAAGAAGAAATTACCTGATTCTTTTTCACTCCATGGATCAGTTATGCGCCATTCACTTTTGAAGGGAATTTCTGCCCAGATAGTGTCTGCAGCTGTAAGTATTTTGTTTTTTCCCCTCAACTTTGTAACCTGCAATGGCATAATAAAGTAGGAATGAGCATAAAACAAAATACAGCACTTCTCTTAGCCCGAGGCTTAAGAAAAATAGAATCTGGCTTTCATGGTTTTTGTGTGATAATTTTTGACTCATAAGACATGGCTACACGTCTTGACATAGAAATTAGTGCAGCCGTGAAAATAAAGTTCTGCTCAGAGTCTAGGCTGTGCCTTAATGAAATATGGCAGCAAGCCGAAAATAAATACTATATCTGCCTTTTCTTTAAATTCCTTTTCAGTTTAGTTGCCATCTTGTGTATTTGTTGAGATTGTGTGCTTGTTTTTTTTTTTTTTTACTCTTTTCATATGGAGAAATGATTGATCAGAATCTTTTACAACTTGAATGATTTTTTTATAATTCACAAAAGTATTTTCATGCCCCTTATTTCTTTTATTCTTACAACTTGGAAAGTAGGTAAAGCTGTATTCTATTTTTACAAATAAGAAGATCGGCCCAGAAAGTAATAGTAACTTGTCTTAGATCATTCTGTTAGGAGGTAGCAAGGCATTTATTCAAAACTGGGGTTTCTGGCTTCAAGTGTAGTGCCTCTGTTGTGAACTGGAGGTGGCACTGGTGAATGTGGCCAATGTGTGAAATGGCTGGAACAGAATATTTGTGGCCTTTTTTGAAAATTATGTAGAGCACTGGGTTAACGTAAACAGTATTTAATGGTCCATAGATGGCAGACTTTTCGTTTGACACTATCAGACTTTTCTTTTGACCTCAAAGCCCGTAGTTTTATGTAGTCTTTCGGTTTTGGTTTTCTGAATACAATGTATAGATTCTATATATAATGATAATGACAAATTTATACTCCAGGAAGTTTGATGTGTTTTTATGTTCTTTTTGGGGCATTTAATCGGCATTTGGCATATCCAAGTTGGACAAGAAATAAAAGTTTGGATTTTTCACGAGGGTAAGAGATTGATACAGAATTACAAGATACCACAATTGCATTTCAATTTTCAGATTTATCAGAAAAGTCCTTAGTGCAAATACCAAAAAAAAAAAAAAAGTATTTACTATAACAGTTGGTATATCCTGACCTAGCTCATATATCATGAAGTAAATTTAAATAGCGAGATGCTCAACAAGCAATGGAGGAAACCTGGGCAATTGTTTTTCCTCTTTTAGGTGGAGAGTAACTCATATTTGCTAGAATGGGAACCACCTGTTGAGGATTACATTTCCATGACGTTTTCTGAACTTAATCCTTATGTAGGTGATGAAATTCATTCCTTTCAAAATCAAGATGAACCAGAACAGTCATTTGACCCACCTGTGCAGTTTTAAAAATATTTTGAATATTGGAGACTGAGCTAAAACTCAGACTCTGAACAATGATTAGATAAATCTGTTATTTAAAAGGGTTTCTCCTTCCCCTTGAAGAGGAGGGGAAATGCTAATAAATCCCAGAGTGTTTGCATTCTGTTTTTATTTCATTGCCATGGCTGAGCTCCTTTGGTATGTTAAAATGAAAACTGCCTTTCCTGTGACAGTCATCATACGGTGCCTTCCTATTTTTGGATTACCAGCTCAATTTAAATTGCATGCTTTCCTGTGATGGTTGGTTTATTAACATGTAAAGCTAGTTATATTTTTGGATATTTCTCCCTGAATAATTGCTCAATAGCGCCTTCAGCCATGTGGTTAGTGATGTTATTAGGACTGCTTTGGGCCGTGATCACAGTTTTGGGGTTCATGCATGGAAAACTCTTAGGAGAGATGAAATTTTTGCAGTTGTGAAACTCGTTTTTTAATTTGGGATCCTTTTCAAAGTCATATGACATGTGACCATACTTTAAAATAATTCAAAGTAACTTTTTTTTTTTTTTAGGCTCTTTATTATTTTTATGATCAACTTTAAAATACTAGAGATAGCTTAGTGTAGTGTTTTTTTCAAAATGTGTCCGCTGTATAACAATCTCCTAGGGTACTGATTAAATTGCAGATTCCTGGGGGTCACCCCAGACCTACAGAATCCCAGGCATACAGGTATCCCAGGTGATTCTCATGCATTTTGGCTTTTGAGAACTACCCTTAGATACTGCAACACCAGTACTAAAATTCTGTAATCTCTACAATGCTTCCAAATATCTGTGTTTTTTTTAGCTTTTGAAGTCAGGCAACTTCTGATTTCATTATCCAACTTCTGATTTCATTATCCAGGCTGTATTTTGAATATAGAATAGGCCTTCGAATAACATCATTTTGTTCAATGTCATTTTGTTATAATGTTAATGAAGAAAAAACAATTGGTTTAAGTTGTTTTGCTTAAAGTCACAGTTTTCAAGAACTTACTAACAACATTAAGTGAGGTCTTACTAGAGTTTATGACCTTTATCTGCTGTCCCATTTCTCTTTTTCCCTGTCTAGATGCAAATCAGTCATTTATCAACTATGTATTACATGCTTCTTAATTGTCGAGCATTATGTTAGACATGTTTGACACACAGATATATATACACTCAAAGTTGGATAGATGCTGCTATATGCAAGCTCTTTGCTACTACAGTACTGTATCACTACAAACTCAGGGTTATTTAAAGCTATGTAAGCATAGAATTGATACTCTTCCATATTTATTTGATTCTTCACATTTAATTTGATCCTCAGGACAGCTCACTGAGGTAAATAGGGCAGTATTTGCTATTTCTTTGAACAGATGAGGAGACTAATATTCAGAAAAGTTAGGTGACTTTTCAAATGCTATGTAGTTACCAGTAGGGAGGTGGGACTAGCACTTCTTTATGTTTTAATTTCTTATGCTTGAGAACTGACTTAATATACCCTGTTGGGGTTTATTTAGAGGTTATTGGGTAATTGCTAGATAGGAAAGTCCTACTTAGTAGTAGAAACATCTTTAGCATGTTTACTTTTCTCAAATCTTTATGTACTCCTACCGTTTTGACCCCATAGTACTTATAGTTTATTCAAGTACAGAAAATGGAACATCTTTCCTCTTTTTCCTTTGCATTTCCATTATAATCAGTACCCTCCCTGAGGCATTTTACTTAGTAAAGGCACTTATATACTTAGTAAAATAAAGCAATCCTCTTTCATGCCCTTCGTATTTTGTTGATATATATAGCTTTTGTAATTTCTCTTAGATGGGGGCAAAAATAAAGGTTCCACTTCTAATCTAAATTGATTTGGACCAAAGTGTATGTAAAGCAAGAGCCTTATACCATTTTCTGTTTTAAAAATGAGAATATTTTTCAAATACTTTCTTTAAAATTTCATTTAGGACAAAGTAGATGCTGGCTTGCCTACAGCAATTGTAAGTATACTTGAACTTTTTAAAGGTAAGCTTTTTATTTGATTGGGTTTTCTTAGATTTATTATTACATTGTTCAAAATATTACATAAGTTATTATGGTAATAAATTCATAAGTCATTTTACTACCAGTAATCAGGTTTAACATTTGTCCATGTTGAGTGCTTTCTTTTTTCCTAATTTTTTACTTTTTAGGGTTTTGTTTGAGAAGCAGATAATGGAGTAATATTAGCCTTCTCCAGGTTTATTTGTTTGTGGTACCACCCTGCCCAAGTAAATTTACTTCTTTGATTTGGCTCCCCTTCCATAAAGAGTGGAAAGCATCATTTGATAGGATCACTTTGTGGTAAATAGCACATTTAACAGCTCTGGATTCCGTTGCCAGGCTTGCCAAATAGAACTCTGCTGCAGTATTGTAGAGAACTAGGGGATACTGAAAACATACTGGTTCTCTCTCTTCTTGTCTTCCTCTAGTGCCTTTTTAGCTTTCCTTTTAGTCAGTCTTTGGTAAGGAAGTGGGTGAGTTTTCAACACTTTGGATGCCTTTAGGCTCCTGTGGATAAACTAGAGAATTGTGTTCTCATCTCTTCCCCACGCCTTGTAGGAAGCTCTTGGTTGGGTAGCATAAGTGCCTCTTACTTTGCCTGGACCCCTGATTTTTTATTTGAAAGTTGCTTTAGAGGAAGCTAAGTGGCATGTTATTGCCTATAATGTTGAACATATGATATTTTGATAGTGTTACTCCTAGAGTAAATTTAGAGGGATTCTCAGAAATAAAATGTCCTGAGTTTCATTTCCCGTTTTGCCTCCTGGATGAAATTCTTCTTATTTACAATAGTTTGTATGTCATCTGGTGCCTAGAGGAAGGAAGGCCAACAAATTCAACCCTGATTATTTCAAGATTCTTAATGTAGTATCTTAAAATGTAATCTTCCCTTTTGTTTTCAGGCAGTGTCCAGTCTGATAGCAGTGGGTACATCTCATGGATTGGCGTTAATATTTGGTAAATTTTTAAAGTGCTTTCCTGCTTTTAAATATTGTCCTTTTGGGTTTTATAATGTCCTTTAATCACAGTTTATATAGTGTACTTGATTTTCTTGAACAAAACCAGAAAAACTTGAAAAGTAGCAGTCAATATTTTTATAGCTAAAAGTTATTTGACTCACAGCTTTGTTTTGCTGCTTATTGCAAGTTTGTATTCTTCTTCATGAATTTATAAGCTGTCATGTCTATTGATCTCTCTGCAAACCTAGACACAAAGAATAAAGTTGAGGGGAACCTTGGGTTATCATCTTGTCTGCCTCCGGTTGTTGGTGGTGGGGATTTTTGATTCTGAATCACGTTCCAGTAATGGGTATTCTAAAAGATCTTTGGGAAAACAGGCTTTCTCAGTAATTTTCAGGAGCTCTCACTGACAATAAGCTTTTTTAAAAATTTCCATTGTAAATTGCTGTAAACCGAAATTTTTTTGGCCTGTAATCACATTGCTTTCTTGGTTGAAGGAGAACTAGTTTTATTTGTATAGTAGAAGATAGTTGTATTTTCTCATTTTTTTCTACCTGAGACTAAATGACTATAGTTTCATTAAACCTCCTTTGTTTTTGAATTCAATGTATGAGTAGAATATTTTGTTCTTTTTAAATTTAAAAACTATTAGATTTTCGTGGCCGGGCACGGTGCTCATGCTTGTAATCCTAGCACTTTGGGAGGCTGAGGCAGGTGGATCATCTGAGGTCAGGAATTCGAGACCAGCCTGGCCAACATGGTGAAACCCTGTGTCTACTGAAAAAAATTAACTGGGTGTGGTGGCAGATGCCTGTAATCCCAGCTACTCGGGAGGCTGAGGCAGGAGAATTGCATGAACCCAGGAGGCCGAGGTTGCAGTGAGCCGAGATTGTGCCACCGCGCTCCAGCCTGGGCAACAGAGCGAGACTCCATCTCAAAATAAATAAATAAATAAAAAATAAAAACCTGTTAGATTTTTTTGAGGGGTCATTTTTAGTGTTCTCTTCTGGATATTAAGTTGTTTCATCTCCCTTAAATGAAAGACTTGATGACACTGTATTTGGTAAGGAATCTACAGACTATTTTATATGGATTACCTGAGAATTCTTAATAGCAGAACCACAATTTGCCTTCTGTGGGGCCTTGCATCTTTATTTACCATATAAGTGGATGACTAGTTATTTTCTGTTGGTTTTGAATGATTTGACTTACTATTATGAATTTTGTATTATGACAAAAGCTTTTTAAAATGTAATTGTAAAACCTAGTCTTTTCAAAGGTAATTGATTTAAATAATAGAGTTTTATTATTTGGGGACTAGAAGAGTAGAAACAAAATTATAATTCCCTTGAAGGAATTTAGAATTGGTTGAAAAAGACTTAAAACCTAGATAGTTGACATATATTCATAGTAGAAAATATAGCTGAGCAAAAAGTTGAAGATATACCAAATCCTGCCATCCAGGAATAATCCCTAACATTTTTTGTATGTAACCTTTTAGTCTTTTTTTCTGTACTTGTGTATATGTATCTATACATCCTCAAATGGGATCATGTTAATTTGTAAACTGCTTTTCATGATAATGAATATCTTTCCATGAAGTTATATATTTTGTCTGTAACATTTTTAATGGCTACATAGTATTCTATTAAATGGATTCTTCCTAATTTACTTACTCATTTCCTACTATAAGACATTTAAGTTGTTTCTAAACATATAGTACTGTGATGAACATCTTTGTTACTACATTTCTGTGTCCATGATTACTTATTTAGGACAGATATTCCTAAAAGTGGAATTGCTTGGATTAGGAGATGAACATTAAGAATTTTGATATGTATTATCTAATGGCCCTCTAGAAAAGTTCTATCAGCCTTCTCTCCTATCAGGTGTTCAGAATGGTGGTCTTCCTGTGGGGCATAATTAATGTTAGATAAATAGAATTTTGGGAAAGAATCTTAGGTCGTTTATTTCAGTCCCCTTATTTTACATCTGAGGCTATCGAGGACCAGAGAGGTTAAGTGACATGCACAGAGCCAAGTTCAGCCAAGTTCACTGAGGAATGCTGAATCCTATATAAGTGTATTTCCACTATTCTAAGCAATTCTGCTATCCTGAGAGAAAAGGAGGCCAATTCTAAGAAGAAAAGAATAAAAGAACTAAGGTGAAGGAGAATAGATTATAATGCATATATTTGTCAGCAGATTGCATGTTGATTTTTTTGTTCCCACTTACCAGTACTCACTTCTCACCTCTATCTGCTTTAACATCCCTTTCTTGTCAATGTTATAAGAATATGTGACTGCTTATAATCAAACTCAAGTATAGCTTACTGAAAACAAATTAAAATGAATACTTCACAAACAAAAACTAACAGAGGAAAAGACAACATTGTCTTTTGATACTGTCTTTTTAATTTCCTTGGGCCTGGTTCCTGATTTTTTTTTTTTTTAAGACCCAGCAGCTTTCCTGTAGATATGAGAAAATAATAATCTTTCATTACAGTCTCATGGAAAGAAAGTATGTCAAAGTGAACATTTTGAGAAAGAATCATAATATTCTGGTTGTGCTTTGGGTATTAATACTGTGGCTAATACATTTTACTCATTACTATTTATAGGAATCAGATGTTTGGACAATGTGTTTTAACAAATGGATTAAAATATGCTTGAAAGCCTGGGAACAAATGGCAGAGTAATAATACTATAAAGTGTCTAGAGGCCTGGGTTAGATCTCATCTCTGTTAAACATCTGTGTTGATCATAGGAGAAAGTGTAACAGGAAGAGCTATATACTTGTTTAAGTACTATATGTTTCTCTTTTAAACAGAGGCCCAGGTCATTAAGATAGAAACTATTATAAGTTTCTTGAAGACTGATGTTTATTGCCTCTTCTTAAGTAATTATAGACATACAGCTTTTAAAAAAATATATTGGTACTTACCTTATACAGAGTCTCAAAAGTTCAAATCTTAGTAAAGATGTTTCCCCATCCCAGGGCCCTTAGTTTTCCTCTTTTTTTTGGTTGTTAGTGTAGTTTAGTAGATTATCTTTTTGAAATTGTTTTTGTTTTTATCTAACTTAAACATGGATTTACTTACTTTGCTATAATGAGAGTATTATGGATTTTTTTTCCCCATAACCCATAGCTGAGCGTAATCATAAATGCTAGAGACATCACTTAATCACATTTAGTATCATTCCCACAGATAACTAAAGCTTGTCACGTATATTCTTGAAATTTTTTACTTGCCTTTTCTTCGAACTTTTGAACTGATTTCTTGCTTTTCTTTCTCTCTCTTGATCTTTTCTTCATGGATTCAAAAGGAAAAGGTATAGTAAGTAATTTTAGTTTGCATGAATGGTTTCTTTTCTTTTGGCCTTTTTAATGTTGGAAGAATGCTACCAATTATAGTCAGTGTCCTCTTATGAAATGCTTATTGAAAAAAACCCAGCTAATTGAAAAATTAGTTAAGCGGGAAATTGTGAAAAACTATAAGTATATATATACCTTCAATGTTTTAAATGAAAATACATAAATTTTCATTTTTCCTTGATCTTTTGATGCAGTCCCAAACTTTTTCTTTGAGTTTGTATTTGCCACTTGGAGTCCTGAAGTATCTTTTTTGGCATAAACTTTATCATTAATGGGTCATGCAAAATTTGCCATTTTAAGTTTTAAAAATGAGGTAAAAGCTTAAGCACCTGTGAATCAATCATTGCATGCAAAATCCTGTTATATTATGAACACCTTATTTTGTGACAGTTTTGTAAAGAAACTCATCTTTACCAAGTTTTTCTAAATCATCCATTTAATGTTCATGGAAACAGCAGCTCTTTCTTTTTCACTGTTTCATTAGTTTATTTACTGTTTAAGTTTTAAAGTACAGTAGCATTACAGTGGCATGAACAGGCTTGGGAATGAATACAGCTGACTCATAGTAAGCATCAGCATTCTGGAAGATATCCAACTAGCCATGGGGATTCAGTATGCCCTGGCTTCAGTCAATCATCCTTACAGAGGGAAGGAGAACTTGAATTCTGTGAGTTGGTTTGATGGAGGTCAGGTAAAAGTGCTTCTGTTGTTTTATGATCATTGATGAAAAATGTTTCCTGATTAGATCTTTTCTCCCTTGGTCCTAGAGAATATTTTAGTGTGAATAAAGGATAAGAAAAGAGTAGCATTAAAGAATAGTGAATATTGGCCAATAAAGGTAGAGTTCCACACACACAATTAAATTGGATTCCTGCTAGGATGCAGGTATTTCCTTCTTCGATAGTCTTTAGGAACTAATTAAAACTAATTGAGGGTAAAGAAATAGAGGATTGGGCTAATTTTGGTATATGGAAAGAGTTAACAGAAATTCTTGAAGTATGTTCAAATTTAGATTTTAGGGCTATTACAGACTTGGTACATTATTTGTGACTTTTCTTTGCTATTCAGCATGTTTCTTAAGTCCAGAATATACTGAGGAGATCTACTCTAAGCAAAGTGTACTTTGAAAGACATACTAATAAAAGATACAGATATAATTCAGGGCAATGCCAAATAGATGTGCTGTTTGTGATATTTGGCCTTCAAGTTATCTAAATAAATTGGTAAGCTATATTACTATCATAAACAGTAATTCCTTGCATTTGTGCCATTTGATGATTTTCTAATTTTTCATAGGCAAAACTCTTTGTTGACTCAGTGAAGTTTATAAGAAAGGTGATAGTCTCATTTCATATTTCTTGCCAGGGTAACCATTATTAAGACCCTGCAATTTTTTTAAAACACAAATTTGACAGTACTAATCAAATATACCTTTATGTGACTTTGAAGTGAAATTAGATATACTGTTAATTTAATAACTTTTTCCAACTGTAGACAAAGGAGACTTCAGAGAGGAGGAGGAGAATAGAATTTTTCCTTCTAAATTCATGAAATCAAGAGTAATCTGGAGTAGCTCTCATTTTCACCTTCTGTCCAGGTCATTTTGTTCTTTACATGTATCCATGGAATTTAAGTATTTTGAAGAGGTTTTATGTTTATTTTGCTCAAATATCATTTCCCAGAATTGTCCAGAATTTTCTGGACTGCAGAATGTTTAGTTACTCTAGCGGGAGAAACCTCCTCAATAAAACTGCTTTCTTCTTTCCACAGAAAGTCTACCTTTTCTGAATTTAGTCTAGATTATATAACAGCAAGTTTGTTAAAATGGTACTATAAGGATAGAATGTATGAAGAGGAGTGGCCAGGCACGGTGGCTCAAGCCTGTAATCCCAGCACTTTGGGAGGCTGAGGTGGGCAGATCACTTAAGATCGGGAGTTTGAGACCAGCCTGACTAACATGGAGAAACCCCGTCTCTACTAAAAGTACAAAATTAGCTGGGTGTGTTGACGCATGCCTGTAATCCGAGCTACTTGAGAGGCTGAGGCAGGAGAATAGCTTGAACCTGGGAGGTGGAGGTTGCTATGAGCTGAGATCGTGCCGTTGCACTCCAGCCTGAGCAACAAGAGCGAAACTCCGTCTCAAAAAAAAAAAAAAAAAGAATGTATGAAGATAGTAGTAAGAGTTTGATAAATATCTTTATGGAGTCAAAGTAGATTACATTTGTTACACTGTCCATCATGTCTCTCACCATCCCTGCTGTTTTTTTTAAATGTATATATGAATGTAATCTATAAATTAGCTTGTGATGAGCACTTAATACTATTCAGGGGACACTGAATTGGTTCCTTGGTGCATTATCTTACTTTACTCATTTATTCCTCTTAGCAACACAGTGAGATAATGGGCATTTTCTACATTTTACAGATGAAGATAGGGAGGCTAAGTGAATTTAAGTAACATTTCTAAAATTACCAAGACATGCTGTAGTTGTAAGGCTCGTAACTATCTGTGGGGTAGGGGTGGAATTAAAATCCAGGTATCTGGTTTCATAGTCACGATACCTTCTAAAGGGACGTTGTAAAAACAACAAATACATTGTAAAAAATCAAGAAAAAAGTTGAGAATGTTTCCATTAACAGATTTGTGGGCTGTAAATTTAATCCATATTTCAGGAATGGCTAAGATTGATAATTTACTTCCCTGTCTTAGCTAGTTGATGGTATGTGGGAACAGCAGTCAGGAAAGCACGGTCATGTTTGGTTTTTAATTTAGAAGTTATGTCCTTTTCTTTCCCTCATTTCATCCATTGCCACTCTTTTCTATTTCCTCTTCGTGGTACCCTTACTCTCTTTGTTATCATATCCTCAGTTCTCCTGTTCATACTTCCTGTGCCTGAAATAGTCTGATATAAAGTATGAACATTGTTAAATTAGAAAGTAGTAGTGAGAGTCTTTAAGTATTGGTGAATCAGAACTCTGTGAAGTTTGAATCTCAAAGCAGGGACTACAGAGGATCTTGGTAGTATGCTGCTTAGACATCGCTCTGTGCCTGGAAGGCAAGCGGTCCAAACTCCAGGGTATGAAATTTCATACCAACTCTATCCTTGTCCTCTTACTTTCAGTCCATCTGTTAGCTATACATGTGACCCAGAGTAGAGATATATATGGAATACTATTGCCCAACCATCATATCATGACAGTTTGCAAATTAAGATATGTGGAAAATCCACTAACTATACAGGGTGGTTCTGATGAAATAAGGATCATGCAAAACATTATTTTAGGTAGGTAGTTTTGGAAGAGCAAAATAAAATGTGATGTTATATTTAGAGTCAGGAAAATTATAGAATAAAGGGAAATTTTATAATTTGGATTAAATCAAGGAAGGAAGGGTGAAAAAATTGTAAGGGGGAGAACAGTCAGGATGTATTGAAAAATATCTGTAGTTGTAAAACTCTAGATGTGAATAAAGACAGTAACTTTTAAAATACATCAGACCTTGTATATTTATGAGTTTTATTCCTTTTCAGTGTTCACCTTGGAAAGCTAAAATACAAAATGAGTGAAAAAAATCGAGTATTTTCTGTGTGCTATGTAGTTACACTCATTGTTTCAGAACTCTTTTTTGGGAAGGGGGCATTACTATTTAAGTCTGTTTATGAGCACAGAAAAATACTCTTACAGTATTCACTTTGAATGGACAAAAGGACTGACCTAATATTATTCCTTAGACCTGAGAATGAATGACTGTGTCTGATAACTAGATTTACTCTTATAGAAGGAGAATTGGCAAATGTGAAAGCTTTTCAGATGATTGTCAGATGCCTTCTAAGCACAAGGCGTTAAGCAAGGTACTTTGGGAGTGTTAATTCAGCCATGATCTTAGCCCTCAGAGAGGTCATAGTGTAATAGGGGAAGTAAGACATACCCCCAAATTTGCATGTAGATAATTAAGGGAGGCACAAACAGTGCTGGGGAAGTTGAGAAAACTCCAGTTTGTGGAAATATGGTGTTTTTTGCTTTCTTCTAAATAATTATATTTTGTAGGCATGCCTTCTGACATTTAAATTTTTAATTTCATTGTTTCCAAGTGTGTATAATAATGAACTCTAGACAAAATAAACATTGCCTAGGAGAAACCTTAGAGAAATTTCTTTTAATTATTAGATAACAGAATTTAATAAATATTTAAGTGCCTCCTGGAGAAATCAGAGGTGATTAAGGCAAGATCCTCGCCCTTATCAAACTTAATCTAATAGATATTTGAATTACTTGCTTTTAGCTTTTTTGTTGTTGTTGTTGTTGTTGTTTTTTGAGACAGAGTCTTGCTCTGTCGCCCAGGCTGGAATGCAGTGGCATGATCTTGGTTCACTGCAACCTTTGCCTCCTGGGTTCAAGTGATTCTGCTGCCTCAGCCTCCCGAGTAGCTGGAATTACAGGCGCCCACCACCACACCCGGCTATATTTTTTATGTTAGTGAGATGGGGTTTCACTGTGTTGGCCAGGCTGGTCTCAAACTCCTGACCTCAAGTGACCCTTCCTTCCTCAGCCTCCCAAAGTGCTGGGATTACAGGTGTGAGCCACCATGCCCAGCCACTTTCAGCATATCAAATTTTGATGTTTGAAATAATTTTCTGAAGTTGTTTAAATGTTTACTCTGTAATTTGCACTGTTAATTTGCTTAGTAAATTTTCTTTATGGATAATATAAATGTAAATTTCAGCCAAATTCTAAATTACATTTCTTGAGTTTTGAAGTTTTGTAGTTATTTTAAAAGATGATGGTATTCCCCATAACTTTGCATCTTAAAAATAGCAAGAAATACAATTCTAGGATGAGACAGATGACGGTTTGTTTAAGGAGATACAGATTTCATATGGATTTTTTGGCTTATCATTAGCATTTTATATTATGCTTTCTTGTAGATCTTTTTTTTTCTGTATTCTTTTTTTTTTTTTTTGAGACCGAGTCTCACTCTGTTGCACAGGCTGGAGTGCAGTGGTGTGATCTCAGCTGACTGCGACCTCTGCCTCCCGAGTTTAAGTGATTCTTGTGCCTCAGCCTCTCGAGTAGCTGGGACTACAGGCGTGAGCCACCATGCCCAGCTAATTTTTGTATTTTTAGTGGAGATGGGGTTTCACCATGTTGGCCAGGCTGGTCTTGAACTCCTGACCTCAGGTGATCCACTCACCTCGGCCTTCCAAAGTGCTGGGATTACAGGCATGAGCCACCACGCCGGCCTTTTTTTTCCTGTATTTTTAAGTGTCTAATTCAATGCCCAGCATCTGCTAGTTGCCCAGTAAATATATTTAAAAATGAATGTGACTTCATTGTCTGCTGCTTTTGATTCTTGTCACTTCCCAAGTCTTTGAAAGCATGCCTGTACTAGATGTATTCACTCTCTTGCATTTCTTTCACTTGACTTTAAAAACTGCTTTCTTTAGATCAGAATCAAGCTTTGCGACTCTGTCTGGGTAGCACTAGTGTTGGAGGTCAGTATGGCGCTATCTCTGCCCTCAGTATCAACAATGATTGCTCAAGACTTCTTTGTGGCTTTGCTAAAGGACAGGTAAGATATGAACTTCCTTTAATTCATAAGACAATGTTAAAATAAGATCAATTAAAAAAAACTAATATCTTAGATCAAAGACCACAAAATATGTGTTATGAAGTAATATGTTTGTAGAGCTAACCAGAGATTGCTGAATCTGATTTTTGTCTTGTTCAAAATTTTACTTAATTGTTATCAACTGACCCAGAGTCTGTAATTTTTATATATCCTAGTTCATGTGTCTATTTGGGTAAATAATTTTTGTAAACCAACCAGGGGTGTTATATAAAATGTACTTCCTTACAGTCATGTAAATAATGAAGGCTGCTTTTTAGAAAGATTCTGCATTCCTGGATAACGATTTTTGCATTTTTTTCTACTTCTGAAACTGGCAATAGGTTATGGTTTTATTTATCTTCCGATTTATACATCCCTAGCTAGTTTGGCATTAAGGCCTTCCTATACTTTTTACCAGTGCTAAACAGATTGACTTATTAGAGAAATATCTTTTGTCTCTCAGTATGAGAACGTTTAAAATCTAAAGGGAAAAGTAGGATGGACAGGATGAGGGATAAATGAAGATCGAATAAAGGCTCAGTGCTTTAATGGATCTGCAACCTTTAGGTATGTTTTAACTTTATAGTTCTTTGCCTGCAATGTTTATAGTCAAGGAATAGATTATCCCAACCAGAAGACAGGATACTTAAGTCCAAAAAAGAGCGATAAATTTGTTTTTAAAGCACTTAGTTGTCTTATAGATCACCATGTGGGATTTGGCCAGTGGAAAACTTCTAAGATCAATAACAGATGCTCATCCTCCAGGAACAGCAATATTGCATATCAAGGTAATAGCTTTATTTTCTTTTTCTAATAATTTTTTTATTATGCCTTTGTGTTTATTTTAAAATAAATTTCTCTATATTGATAATCAGAGTCCAAAAAATGTATTTAACATGAAGCTGAACATTACCTCATAAATAGAATCCGTAACATTGAGCTGTCTTTTGACTAGCCCAACATACTGTTTTTCCAGGTTAAAACTAGAGATGGGCTACTATGGAAATATTCAGCTTCAAGTTGTACTGAAGTCTAATTGATGTAGTGGCAAAAAGGGCAAATTGATGTGTTACTAGACTAGAGTTTGGCAGTAAAGACGGGCAGCACCCTGCTGAAACTCATATGGAACTCTTAAAAAGTCTTTTTACCTTTGTTTAGTTCATCCAAATTTTATTGCTGAGGTAGTGTGCTCTGTCACCCTTTTTTGGGAGTTGCCTGAGGTTTAAGGAACAGATCGTGAAAGAACCAAGGTTTGGATTATGTTTAGAAATGAATCTATTGGTTTATTTTCTTTCAGGCCTCTAAAGGGAAAGCATTAAGATCCTAGTCTTGGCTTTCTCCTTACAGGCCTGAAAAAATAAACTGACTTAGGTAACAGATTTCATTTATAAATACAGTGTGAATGTTGATTCTTCCATGCTATCAAGCTCATGTTCAGAAGCATAAAAGGTAAAGGATTATAACTAGAAAAGTCTAAAATCAGATCTTCTAGATTTTAATCATGTACACATTTTGTTGCTTAGTTCTGCAGAGCTCTGTCATCTGTAAGTATCCTTTTTAAAGTCTGGAAGCATCTGGAGTTTGTATGTCTCTATCTAGGTTAGTTACAAAAAAGTCTTCTGTGACAGAGCGGCGTTGAAACATTTAGTAACAATGAAAACAACCAAGACAAGTAAAAAAGTAAAAGTGGAGAGAATTTCTCCTCTTTCAGAGCATTATGGCAATATATCTTGACCTCTTTTCATATGGCTTGTGCCGACTTTTAATATGTTATAGTTGTTTGTATATAGGTCTTATCTCTCTTAGATGAGCATCTTTGAAATCACAATCTGTTTGTCATTTATTTTTGTCATTTATTTACCCATAGAAGCTCTCAATAAATACTTGATTGAAGGAAAAACTAGATGGTGGTGTTTATACAAGAGCAATCCTTTTGCAGAAAAAAATGTTGGGAGAAAGAATAAGAAACAGAAGAGATGAAGGCAGAGAGAAAAGAGAAGAATGCAGTTGAGATAAATAATATGTAGTAGGAGTCATCGTGTTGCCTGACAATGGTGATGAAGGTGGTACATGTAGTAATAACACTGGAGTAAGATACATAGGGTTGAATATTTCTGAAGTCTTCTATTGACATCAACCACTTACATTTTAATACTCCTACATGTTGTTCTTCAAACTTAAGCCTGTATCTCATCAATAACAATTTGAAATTTCATTCTTTGTGGGTATTTATGTGTATGTGTGTATTTATATGGATGTATTACTCTACTAAGTTTTATGTACATTATAAAGCACATACACAAGAAATAGAAAATTAAACAAATACAAGTTCTGTTATTTTTCCTGCACTCCGGTGGACCATTTCATGCACATACTTAAGGTATATGCTTCCCACTCTGGCAACTGCTCATCTAGGCCGTAAGAGGAAAGTTGTGGGGCTTTTTAACTATGCGTGTGTTTGGGTAAAGGAAGAAGAATTTTACAGGGGCCTCCAGTACCTCAGCCATCCCTGACTGAGAACCTGAGGCATGCCATTTAGGATGGTTCACCAACCTTTGAGTTTAGGGAGGATAGTCACTGTAAATGGCACAAGTTCACTTTACTCCTTTTGTGTCCTGCAACATTGACCATACTTCAGGTCACCTGAGGACTGTCTGTCATTGTGAACATTATTTATTATTCTGAGTTTTCTAAGGTAGTGATAACTGATGTCTTTGCTGTGGAAGAAGATCAAGGAGGTAGCACATTTTGGGAAGAGTTGTATATGAAAAGTTAAAATGTTTTAGATACAGTGGACTTACTTTTCAGTTATTCAGAAGACATATTCAGATAAGTTTATTTCTCAGAAATACCAAGTATTTTTTAGAGTCGCTGTTCTTGAAAACTGGACAGGTGCAAATGTAACCAGAGGATCTCATTTATTTAATAATAGCAAGTTACAAAAAGTTATTGTAAGAACCCAAGTAGAGAACTTTAGAAATTTTATCAATCATAGTTTGTATTTTTCTTTTATCCTGATGAAAGGTGGTTTTGCTTTTTTGAAAGCCTCTGTTTTTTTTTTAAGATTTTGGACCATTATTACTCTAAATAAAGGTAAGTTTGTATGTTTAGAGTAATGAGCACTAAATCTAGTTTAGGTTATTTCAAAAGCTATTAAATGTGTATATTGTAGTTTTTCAAAATTGTATAATTTTTTCCTTCTTAATACTTGACTGTTTAAAAATCTACAAGAAAATAAATTCCTTCTCTGTTTAGTTTACAGATGACCCAACTCTTGCAATTTGCAATGACAGCGGAGGCTCTGTTTTTGAATTGACATTTAAGTAAGAGACTGGTGGACATCTGTTGACAAATGAAAAGACTAGCTCTGTTTAAATGATTTGAAATTGAACATGAAGAGGTCTAGAAAGCCCCTGTAATTGAGAGTAGATTATGATTGTGTATTACAATTAGCTGGGAAGGCTTATATTAATAGAACAAACAGAGTTCTGGGCCTGGTCCTCCCGAGTTTTATCTCAGTAGATATGAGCTGGGATTCTAGACTCCTATTTCCTGGGAGATTCTTATGTGCTGTCAAGCTTGGGACCAGTCTTCTGGAGTAGCTCACTAATTTTGGTTTAGGCTCAAGGCCCAGTTGATTATAATCATAATGGGCAGGTGTAAACAGGTTTTTAATTATCTTAGAATTGCCATGTTTGCTCTTTAATAGCAAAGACTGTATAGACATATCAAACAGCGTTTAGGAAGCAGAGTTTTTTGAAAAGTAGAACATAATATTCATTGCGTATTATGTTTCCATAAGTTCTCCAAGGTTAAGAACTGTCTTTGTTTCTTGTGTTTCTCATAGCTTCTAACAATGCTAAGCACAAAGTAATTTCTGAAAAAAACATATTCTTATTCAGTTAATGTTTATTGAGCATCTCCTATGTATAGGTATTTATCTAGACCCCAGAGTTATAACTGTGAACCAAGCAAAGTTTCTGCTCTAAGAGAACTTACATTCTAGCTGCAGTAAGGGTAAGGAAACAGCAAACAGCACATAGATGAAATCACTTCAGATGGGTCTAAGTACTGCGAAGAAAGCAAGACAGGGGATTGCGCTAGATTGCACTTGAGGATGATTCTGGAATGCCTTTCTCAGAAGGGGCAACATCTGGAAAAATACCTGAATGGTGAGCCAGTCAACATATGCACAGATCTGAGGGATATATTCCAGGCAGAGAACATTCAGACACAAAGGCTTTGAGGTGACCACAAACTTGGCCTGCTAGAGCGATTGAAGAAAGCAGGCATGGCTTGAGTGTGACTTTGTCAGGAACACAATAGTGGGAGAGGAGTGAAGGGAGGAGCCAGATCATATCCTTTTAAGACATGGGAAAGAGTTTGGATTTTATTTTTTATGTACAGTAGCAAGCCAGTAGACTGTTTTTGGCAGAAAAATAAATGAATCTGACTTGTATGATAAAAAGATCATGCTGCAGTCCTGTGGAGCTTGGATTGTTGGGGGTTAAGAATAGGAGGTAGGAGGCTATTAAAGTAGGCCAAGCAAGAGATAGTAGTGCCTTGAATCATTGCTAAATTGATTCTGAATTTTCTAATTACATTTTCAGGAGAGTGATGGGAGTGAGAACCTGTGAATCTAGATGTCTGTTCAGTGGTTCCAAGGGTGAAGTCTGCTGTATTGAGCCTCTGCATTCTAAGCCTGAGTTGAAAGATCATCCCATCACACAGTTTTCATTATTGGCCATGGCGTCCTTAACAAAAGTAAGTGCATTTAGAAGTTAAAACTCAGAACTTTTAGAAACTTTGAATACCAAATATTTGAAAATTACAAGGTCAATATTGAAAACATATTTTTCTCTTAAAGATACTGGTCATTGGATTGAAACCATCCTTGAAAGTATGGATGACTTTTCCCTATGGCCGGGTAAGTAAGTCCCTCCATCTTATTGGCCAAAGGAAGGACCATGTCAGGAGGTTGAGAGAGATGACTTGCAAGGGGTGAATTCTATGAGATTGTCAGAAAACTAGACAGGATGAAAGTCAGTGCTCCAGAGATCGTTGGCTGGACTTGCCTTAAGGTGATCAAAGCGTTATAAGCTGATGACCAGCACAGTGTCCTAGGGAGCATGAGATCTTGTACTTTTCTACATTTATCCCCTTAAGCTTTTCTCTCATAGACAGCATACAGTTGGCTTTTGTTCTTAACCTCAACTTGACAGTCTCTGTATATTGCTGTCCTGGCACTCTGTGGTCACACCTAACTTTATGCATTGAAATTTCCTACTTCATTCAGTGTCCTTCTGAGGGCAATAAAATTCCCTTATCAGATTTAAAGTTGAAGGATAAGTTGATTTATTGAGTCCAAGCCTTGATTTTCAGTGTTTAAAAGATACTTATTTTTACATGGCTCCTGTGCTGAGACAGGCTTATACTCACTGTCTGCAGCTTTGGCACTGAACTGTGGATAGAGTAGACCCCACTGTCATATGTGTTGTAGATTGCTACTACATGTGCTGTCCCTGGCTTCTGCCTCTGGTATTTTACTTTGGAGGATGATACTTCCTGGCATGTGTTATTTATATACCAGTTTTCCCTTTCTTTTCTTCTTGGTTATTTTCAGAGTTGTGATCTTCCAATGTATATATGAGGAGAGGTATTGATAGGAAGGGATGGCGATTGGTGGTACAGAACTCTGGCTGGTGCAGAAAGCATCCCCTATGGTGAAGGAACTCACTTTTGTTTTCCTGTTGGTACCCTGTGTGTCCCTGGGCCCTAGGGGAAGTAGGTCTGTCCTTTCAGATGGCAAAACTGGCTTAGATGGCCATTAACATTTGTTAGATTAGCTTCATTGGCAAATTGAGATATTTTTCATGGTAGTATGTGTTTGCTTTTTTTAAATGTTTTTATTGGTTTTTTTTCAACATTTTATTATAAACATTTTCAAACAAAGTTGAAAGAATTTTACATTGAATACTTGTATAGCTGCCATCTAAATTCTATATATAACATTACTGCCCTTTATTACATATCTGTCCATATACCCATCCCTCTGTCCACTTATCAAATTATATTTTTTATGTATTTCAAAGGAAATTTCACAAACCAGTATTCTTTCCCCTAAATATTTAGCATACATATTATTAGCTAGAGTTTAATACTTCTTTAGGTTTTTCCTTAGGTGTAGAATCTACATACAAAGAAGTGCACAGATCTTGAGTGTACATTTGCTGAACTTTGACAAATGCTTAACACTTTTGTAACTCAAATTCCTATCAAGATGTAGAACATTACCATCAACCCAGAAAGTTCCCTCGTGACACTTCCCAGTTAGTTCTTGCTTTACTGAGAAATTGGAGAAAGTTTTTATCAAGGAACACTAGTCAGATGCTGTTTTTAACCACAGTTGTCTCTTTGTCCCCTTGTTTATCAACTGTGATGATTTTTTTTTCCATCTCCCTACTTAGATGGATCCTTCCAGTGTGCCGCTGCTGGCCTGGCACTTTGTAGCAGTGCAAAATTATGTGAATCCCATGCTTGCCTTCTGCAGAGGAGATGTCGTTCATTTTCTATTGGTAAGTCCTAATATGATGCTACGTCCATTAGAAAGCCTGTTGTGGTTTTTTTTATTCATCAGTAATTTAATAATATGTCAAATAAATTTGTGTTACTATCATAAGTCTTTGGAGAGAGTGCAACCTATTTAATTTTTATCTGAGGCTTTAATGATTAGCATGGGA
>NW_012115655.1:3055260-3058010 GCF_000951035.1 Colobus angolensis palliatus
TGTTAGCCAGGATGGTCTCGATCTCCTGACCTCGTGATCCGCCCGTCTCAGCCTCCCAAAGTGCTGGGATTACAGGCTTGAGCCACCACGCCTGGCGAGCACTTTTTAAATTATTTGTCTAATGTTTCTCTTCGACACTAGACAGAAAGCTCCGTAAATCTAGAGACCATCTTTACTGTTATATTTCCAGCCACTAGGACAGTGCTTTATATTGTAAATATTCAATAAATGTTTATAGAATTAATGACAAAGAGAAGGTTGTGGTGGAAAATATAATTGAATATATGGGGTGGATTGAGAGTAGGGGTTGGCAAGCTGTGGCCTGTGGGCCAAATCTGGCCAGCCATCTGTTTTTTTATAAATAAAGTTTTATTAGAACATCCCCAATACAACATTTGAGAGTCCTGCCTTCACTTTCAGCTCAAAACATTGAAATATTCCTTCATCATTTTCTCCCCAATCAGTCTCTTTTCAAATGTTTTTTGATTCTAAAATGCAAAGTCAGAAGTGGGATATTTCATTCATGTCCTTCAGCCTCTAGATCCAGTATGATGAGAAGACTTATTTTTCCTTGAAAGTTGTCATCCCTTAACACTCACTGCAACCAACCATCTTTGTCTAAACACCTTACACCTGCCTTATTGAGAAAAACCTTTAATTTTTCTCCTGCCTTCTGTATGTATGCTTTTTGCTACTTCTAGACTGATCTTCCTAAAATGTCACTTTAATCACATCTTTATGACTTTAATTACTTAGGAACCTGTGATGACTCCATTACCAGTCTAGGCCAATCATTATTAATCTAGATGAGGGGTTAGCAAGCTTTTTGTGTAAAGGGCCACACAGTAAACATTTTAGCGTCTGTGGACCATATATTCTCAGGAAACTGAGAAAGAGTAGGTGACTGCCCTTGGTCACACGGGTATAATAGTGGAACTTAGACATATGGCTCTAGATCCCATGTTCATTTTACCACAGGATCCTTTCTTAAGGGAGAAGTGATTTAGTGAAATGAAGGTGGGTGCACATGAAAGGCCCACGTTAAGTGGTCTCAGATTTCTGTTAAAACATCAGGCGAGGTCACCACTGTAAGTGATGGGGCCAGAAGGCAAAGAGAATTGTGACTTAAAGGGAAAGACATCTATTATACTACTAGGGGGACTGTACAAGAAAGCCCAGGTTGAATTGAATGCCATGAATTTCAGGTAGTCAGGCGCATCTTATGCTTTATGTTTCTTCAGTGTTCTGTTACCTTGGAGCAGAAGGGGAGAAGGATGACTGAGGATATAGAGTGTATTTATATATACGAATAAATAAAAGATTGACACTCAAGGTCCTTTTGGGAAATTTTGGGCTGTTAGAATTACACAAGGGAACTTCAAAAAGTTTGTGGAAAAATGGAGTTAAAAAATAAAAATAAATTTTATTTCTCAACATAAGCTTCATCTTGTTCAAGATACTTTTTAAAGTGCTGATACTAGCCATGTAGTCCATCCCTAAAGACCTGAAGGTCTTGGGAATTTAATCATGTCAATGCAGTCTTTTTCACATTATTAACTAAAGAAAAATGGGTGCCCTTTATAGACTTTTTTTAGATTAGGAGACAGAAGTCACGAGGAGCCAAATCAGTACTGTATGGTGGATCGAAATGCTCTCAGACTTGGCCTTGTTTGATGAGAGCAGTGAGCAGGAACATGGTTGTGGTGGAGGACTGTCTGGTGAAGCTTTCCTGGGCATTTGTCTGCCAGAGCTTTGGCTAACTTTCTCAAAACACAGTCTTAATAAGCAGATGTTATTGTTTTTTGGCCCTCCAGAAAGTCCACAAGCAAAATGCCTTGAGCATCCCAAAAAATTTTTGCCATGACCTTTGCTCTTGCCTGGTCTGCTTTTGCTTTGGCTAGACCACTTCTGCCTCTTCATAGCCTTTGCTTTGCTTGTGCTTTTTCTTCAGGATCACACTGGTAAAACCATGTTTTATCTCCTGTTACAGTTTTTCAGAGAAATGCTTCAGGATCTTGATTCCACATGTTTAAAATTCCCGTTAAAAGCTTTGCTCTTGTCTGCAACTGACCTGGGCACAACTGTTGTGGCACCCGTCAAGTAGAAACTTTGCTCAACTTTAATTTTTCAGTCAGAATAGTGCAAGCTAAACCAGTTGAAATGTCTATGGTTTTAGCTGTTGTTTCTGCTGTTAATCATTGATCTCTTTCAATTAGGGCATGAACAAGATGAATATTTTTCCTCGCTAATTGATGGGTATGGTCTGCAATTGCAGGCTTCACCTTCAGTATCATCTTGTTCCTTCTTAAAACGAGTTACCCATTTGTAAACTGCTGCTTTCTCTGGAGGCATTGTTCCCATAAACTTTTATTAAGCATCAGTGATTTTACCATTCTTCCACCGAAGCATCACCATAAATTTGATATTTGTTCTTGCTTCAATTTTAGCAGAATTTATGTTGCTCTTTGGGGCTCTTTTCAAACTGGTGTCTTTCCTTCTTAATGCCTCAAACTAGATCCTTTTCAGACATGTTATAGTAAGTTAGTACGAGTTTATTTTGGTGCAGACAATTTTTGAGATCCATGCATAGTTTTTTCATTGTATGCATTTTCCATGAACTTTTTGAAGTCCTCTCATAATAGTATCATAGTTCAGAAAAGTCTGGCTCACATCACTGCAGCATCTTTTTTTCTTTAATGGACTTTTGACTTCCTCACACCGTGTCACCATTCCTTTTTTTTTTTTTTTTT
>NW_012115655.1:3059622-3063508 GCF_000951035.1 Colobus angolensis palliatus
CGCCCGGCCACTTCTTGGTTTAAAAAGAGAGAGATTTCTTTTTGTATCAAATTTTATTTTTTCTCTCTCAAGTAGTTTGTTAATTTTGAGAACAAAGTAATTATAATATTTCTGGGTTCCCATCATTAATACATTTTAGCACATCCGTGTCTGGTGTCCGGTAAAACATTCTGTAGATGCATGAATATAGGCAACCCTAAATGTAAGGCAATTCCTCATTTTTCTAATAAAAAGACTGAAAAAGGGTTTTTTCCTCAACTTGATAACATGTAATTTTTTAGGATATAGATGAAATAGATCTTTTCTTTACATAATTTATTGATTTAGTTGTACATTACATTTTTAACTCCCAGACAGTTGTTTAGAAATAATTCTTTCTTCCATACACATTTTATGAAATAATTTTGTTCAGACTCTTAAAAGACATCAGTGTTGTCATCACCAGAATTGTCTTGTTGAATCATGTCATACAGCTTTTCAGAATTTATCATCATCACTTCTGTTTAAGATGTTTGAGATACAGTACTTTAAAAATCTGCACACGTGTGTGTGACCATTAACTGCATTGTTTTCTAAATTACCCTTAAAAGGCTTATTTATAATAGTGTGGACACTTGCAACTCAGCGGGTCTAATCTCAGGAATAATTACAAAACTTACTGAAGTTCCTTTTTTTCTACCATTCTCTCATTTTCTTTTAACCAGGTGACCTGTGAGAGTACCTAAGAACTAGCACTGATTAAGGTTGTATAAGGCTAAATAATGTGATTTTTCCTAGAAAATACTTTGTTTTTCTAAATAAAATAATTAAGAGAGCAGCTTATAAGAGCTTTCTGTAAAATATTTGCATATCAAACTCCCTGTTTTCTGAAAGAGATTTTTTAGAGGAGGAGAGGGGAACAAACTCTTCCCTTAGGGTGGCTAATATACAGTAATAGAGTATATTTTTTAGCATTTTCAACTTGGTTATCTTTAGTTGGACATTATGCAGATAGTATCTGATGACATAGAATAGAGCATACAAATACACCAATATGAATACCAGAGACATAAAGGGCAGAGGAAGCACTTTGTTCTGGCTACTTCTGAATTCTGATTGAGCAGATTTTAAGATTTATTTCTTGGGAAAGGATTGGGATTGCCAAAAAAAAATTTGGAAATAAGAAATCTGATTTTATACATAACCCAAGAAATTTGTTAAAATGGCATCCTTCAGAAGATTTTTAAAGTTATTATTGTTAGTACTTTTAAAATTATAATAGTACTTATTAAAGAAAATTTGGGAGATACAGAGAAATAGAACAAAGGACTCTCGTAATTTTAAGAGAGATTTTGAAGGAAGTAGATTTTTAAAATAGCTTCTATTTTAAAATATGTATTGCTTCAGTGCTGACAATTGTCCTTTGACCAGCTAGGTTTATGGGCTTTTCTTTGTTCTTTTGTTTTAGCAGTACCATAAAAACTAGAAATGCAGAGTTTGTCATGATACTGAAGTCATTTGTGCCAATTGCTTTTAAAAATCTTTTATAAAAAACGATATGCTCTAATCCACCTACAGCTTTTAGTCTTCTTTTACACTGTGCAAGTGTCATTTTAACATTCTCAAAAGTTAGTAGTATATTGTAGCTACTGTTCTCTGGGCTGTCACTGAGTAATTCTTGCTTTGATTGTGTTGCCATGTTAATTGTTAAATGGATAAAGTCGTCAATGTAATTTAATCGAGGAGCCAACCTTTCTTCTTGACCCAAATGATGATGTGGGTGTGGTCTCTCTTTTGTTTTGTTGTGTGCTTGAATTACAGTGGATAAATTCACGCACAGTTGTGCTCTTAGACAGCGTGGAGAAGTTGCATGTGATTGATCGGCAAACACAAGAGGAATTGGAGACAGTGGAGATCTCAGAAGTTCAGCTGGTCTATAATAGCAGCCATTTCAAATCACTAGCCACTGGAGGAAATGTTAGCCAGGCACTGGTAAGGATAATCACTTATCTTGGTATTGCTTTGATAAACTTGGTATTTTGTTGTATTTGTTTTAGAAATAGGAACTCTGGGGAGTTACCTTTTTCTGTCTTGAGGTGTTTATTTAAAAGCCACTAGGTTGAAGTGGGTGTGAATGTGCTTGTAAGTTTTTAGAAATACAAGCTAAAACAATAATTTTTGTTCCCTTCTATTCAGAAATGTTACTTACTTAATACCAGTTTTAATTTTTATACTAAAATAATGAAGTATGGAAAATTTGTGAGAAAAACTGTAAAATCAAAATATTTTTAGAAAGCTTAATTTGGCGGTAATAAGCCTGATAGATTTAAGGGATAAATAACAGACAGGTACCCTATGAGGCTTTGGAAATATTTGAGTGATAATGGTAAAGGCTTGAACAGGTATGGTAGCTGTGGGTATTAAAAAGCAAAGATGGCTTTGAGAGAAAGAAGATACTCTAGAAATAGGTAATAGATGAGATGCAGGAGCCTAGAGAGAAGGAGGACACAACAGAGTTATGGCCTTAGCATTAATTTTATTGTATCATTAAGCAACTACAATAATGGCCTTAAGCAATTTCCACAGATAGTTTATAGTTCAATCAACTTGAATTGTGATCTCATGTTCCTAAACCACAAATCTTTCAGTAGGAAATTTAGACCATCGTGAGACTTCCTTGGATAATTTTTTGAAAAAAATAGTAATGATGGTAATATTAAATGAGTGACTATAGCATGATGTGTAAGCTTTGCTCAAATCTCCCTCATATTAAAACTTCAGAGCGTAAAATATATATGAAAGGGTCTTCCAGCCTCCCACTTTAAAAACCAAGAAAAGTCAGAATAAGAAATGATAGTGCAATATAATTCATTAAGTGATAATAATAATTACTGTTCCATACTTTATTTTTTTGTGTTTGAATGGTATTAAAAATACCAGTGGACTTTGAACTTGTACTTTTAGCCAAGATAGAGTTGTGGGGAATTAGATTTACTCTTCTGCTTGAAATAACCGAAGAAGAGGAAGGTGAAGGAGAAGGGAGGGGGAGGGGGAGGGGAAGGGGGAGGGAAGAAGAAGAAGAAAAGTAAACAGCAGTTCTTAAGACACTGGACATCTGTAATGACGGACAGCAATCTCTCATAAAATGGGGAACAAATGCTGTAAACTCTGTGATTGTCCTAGCTTCCAGCCTCCAGAGGGCATCTGGGCTGTGGAGGAACCCAACTGGAGCCTAGAAGACTCCATGAGTTGAGAAGACACAGCTGAGATTGCAGGAAGACAAAATTGGGTTGAGTTTGCAAGAGAGAGTACTGGAGAAAAGGGCACTATGAAAGAGTCCCCCTTGAGTGTTCATTAGACTCCTAATCAGCAAATGCATAGAAGGAAGCTGCCCAAGGACCAGGAAAGAGCCATTTGAAAGGTTTAGAGGGAACCGTATCTAGTGCTTACACAGGGCTGGAAACAGTGCTTGTTACACCAGCCAGAATGGAAAGCTTCATGATTCACAGGGCAGTGGGTAGAGTCCTCAGAGTTGTCTTGCCTCATTAGGACTAGAATAAATGACGCACTGGTCCCAGCTAACACATCTTAAAAGTAAGACCAGAAAGGATCAAACTGTTTCCAAATCACTTATCTTCTAGAACAAAGCACAAGAATATTGGCCGGGTGCGGTGGCTCACGCCTGTAATTCCAGCACTTTGGGAGGCCAAGGTGAGCGGATCACAAGGTCAGGAGATCGAGACCATCCTGGCTAACACGGTGAAACCCAGTCTCTACTAAATATACAAAAAATTGAACCCAGGAGGCAGAGGTTGTAGTGAGCCAAGATTGTGCCACTGCACTCCAGCCTGGGCAACAGAGCGAGACTCTGTCTCAAAAAAAAAGAGTGGCCGGGCGTGGTGGCTCA
>NW_012115655.1:3063558-3079486 GCF_000951035.1 Colobus angolensis palliatus
ACAAAAAATTAGCCGGGTGAGGTGGCGGGTGCCTGTAGTCCCAGCTACTCCGGAGGCTGAGGCAGGAGAATGGTGTGAACCCAGGAGGCGGAGCTTGCGGGAAGCCGAGATCACCCCACTGCACTCCAGCCTGGGTGACAGAGTGAGACTCCGTCTCAAAAAAAAAAAAAAAAGATAGGAATACAGAAAGATCCAGAAACCAACAAGGTAAAATTCACAATGTCTCTCATCCAGTTAGACATTACTAGGTATGCAAAGAAGAAAAGCAACCTATAATGAGGAGAAAAATAAAAACTAACTCACACCTGACATAAATGTTAGAATTAGCAGACAAAGACATAGTAGTTATTATAACTATACTCTTTAGTTAAAAAAGTTAAGTAGAGACATGGAAGATATTTAAAAAGATGCACATCAGACTTCTAGAGATGAAAACCAGTGCTTATAGATGAAAAAAATGCACTGGATAGGATTAATGGCAGATTAGGCAACACAGAAAAAACGATTCATGAATTTGAAGATACAACAGAAATTATACAAAATTAAACACAGAAAAATAATTTTAAGAAATAGTATTAGTGAACTGTGAGAACACGTCAGATAGCCTAAGGTATGTGTAGTTAAAATCTCGAAAGGAGAGAAGAAATTGGAAAAAATAATGGTCAAAAACTTTTCTAAAACTGTAGACACACACGTTTAAGAAGCTCAGTGAACCCAAGCACAACTAAAATAAACTGTATACGAATTGATCAAAATTAGTGATAAGGAGAAAAATTTTAAAGCAACCAGTGGGGGAAAAAAGACACATTAAATGCAGAGGAGCAATAATTATGAGAACACATTTCTCATCAGACAGTCGGCAGTGATCTGTAAAGATTTATAAGTGGACAATGAACACTTGAGGCACTGCTCAACATCATTAGGTATTAGGGATCAAATACCTAATCGAAATCAAATGAGATACTACTTCACACCCACTGGGAAGGCTCTCATAAAAAAAAGAATAACAAGTGTTGGCAAGGATGTGGCGATACTGGAAGCCTCATACATTGGTGGTGGGAAACCAAAATGGTGCAAATGCTGTGGAAGATGGTTTGGCACTTTATTAAAAAGTTAAACATTGAGGCTGGGCATGGTGGCTCTTGCCTGTAATCCCAGCACTTTGGGAGGCCGAGGCGGGAGGATCACCTGAGGTCAGGAGTTCGAGACAAGCCTGGCCAACGTAGTGAAACCCTGTCTCTACTAAAAATACAAAAATTAGCTAGACTTGGTGATAAGCACCTATAATCCCAGCTACTTGGAAGGTGGAGGCAGGAGAATCGCTTGAACCCGGGAGGCAGAGGTTGCAGTGAGCCGAGATTGTGCCACTGCACTCCACCCTGGGGTACAGAGTGAGACTCTATCTTTAAAAAAAAAAAAAAAAAAAGTTAAACATTGAATTACCAATCTGACCCAGAAGTTCTACTCCTAAGTGTGTTTCCAAAAGAGTTGAAAACACATGCTTATGTAAAAACTTGTATATGAACACACATAGCAGTATTGTTTTTCATAACTGAAGAGTGAAAACAATCTAAATATTCACTAACTGGTAAAGGGATGTACCAAATGTGGCATAGCCATTTAATAGAATACTGTTCCACAGTGAAAAGTATGGCAACTGATACTGGGCTACAACATGGATGAACCTTAAAAATACTAAGTGAAAGAAGACATGCAATAAGAGCACATTTTTGTTTAATTCTATTGATATAAAATGTCTAGAAAAGGCCAATGTAATATATAGAGACAGATGTACATTAGTGGTTACCAGGGTTTGGAGGTGGGAATGGGATTGACTACAGATGGGTACAAGGATCTTTGCAGAGTGATGATAATGTTCTCAATTATAATGGCTGAACAACTGTGAATTTACTAAAAAATCATTGAATTGTGTGCCTAATGAGTGAATTTTATGGTGTATGTTACATTTCAGTACTGTTGTTTAACAAAAGCAATTGACTGTTTAAAACAAAAATAATGTGTTGCGAAGTTTATGATCTATAGAAGCAGTATATATAATAAAAATAGTACATGGCGCCGGGATGTAGGAGATGAAAGTACATCATTGCAAGGTTCTTACAGTATATGTCAAATATTATTTAAATGTAGATTGAGATAAATTATACATTGTAAACTATAATCACTAAAAAAGACGTGTAACTAGTAAGTCATTAATAGTGATGAAATGTTAAAAAATATATTAAATACAAAGGAATTTTTTTACCTTTTTTGTGTGTATGTTTTTTTTCCAGGCTTTAGTTGGAGAGAAGGCTTGTTATCAATCCATCAGTAGCTATGGTGGTCAGATCTTTTATTTGGGGACAAAAGTAAGCTCTTTTACTCTGTGAGTTGGTATTTCTATGTATCGGGGTAGTTGAGGCTGAAGGAGATTGCTGGTAAAGAGGGCAGTATATTGCAAAGTGAATATTGATCAGCAATTATCCAAAATGCTTTGTGGTTAGGTAGTCATGATTTTTAGTTAATTGTTTTTTTTTCCTCCACTTTTAGACATATTCTTTACTTTTGTTTAGGTGCTGGCTAATAGGTTGCTTATTTTCTTGATTCAGAGTTGTGCTTTTGTAAGCTTCTTCACATTTATGTTTTTATGATCAGGCAGCTACCTAATCATCGATATTTGTCATGTAATTAAGATGGCTTTTAGCTTAGATCAGCCTAGGATGCTGATTAAATTGCATTGAGGTATTTGACTTAGAATAGAATTGTTGGAATAGGAACTTTTTGTATCTCAATTTATCTCAGTTTGTTCCTGTGCTTTTTAAAAAATATGGAGAAACATTTCTTCATTATTAAAATTTAACCAAAATATTGCCAAGTCAGTAGAGGGAAATGAGCTTGGGCTTTCCTTGCTTCTTGTCCATGGAATTAACTCCTTCTTGGATTGTAGGCCTTTAAATGTTTGACTTACTCTTTAATGTGGGTTCTAGGCCAGATGCGTTGGCTCACACCTGTAATCCCAACACTTTGGAAGGCCTCGGCGGGCAGATCACATGAGGCTAAGAGTTCAAGACTAGCCTGGCCAACATGGCAAAACCCTGTCTCTAGTAAAAATATAAAAATTAGCCAGTTGTGGTGACAGGTGCCTGTAATCTCAGCTACTCAAGAAGCTGAGGAATGAGAATCATTTGAACCCCAGAGGAGGAGGTTGCAGTGAGCCAAGATCCCACTGCTGCACTCCAGCCTGGGCGACAGAGCGAGACTAACTCTCAAAAAAAAGAAAAGCGTTCTTGAAGACCCATTAGTAAATTCTAAGATATACTTCTAACTGTATTATGAAATATTTTACTTAAAGAGATGTCAAATGAGATGTGGGACTATGATGAATGTATCTCCCAAAGAAGTCTGTTAAGGGTGATCATTTTAATTTCCATCTCTTTACTTTCCAGTCTGTTTATGTGATGATGCTGAGGAGCTGGAGAGAGGTGAGTTCCAAGTAATTTCACATGTCAGAGTTACTGAATTGATAGCTTCTTAACATTTCTGTTTTAACTTTTCAGAAGATTATTTGGTAAGCTTCTTAATTTCAGAAGTGTACATGAAAACTATTATAGCTGTTAGGTACTTGATTTGCTAGAACTGACATTATAAGTTAGAATTAGGTTTGTCTACATATATTAGAAAATTCAAAATAATAGTGGCTTAAATAAGATTTCTGTATCATATAAAAGCAACCTGGAGCTAGGTGGTCCGCAGCTGTTGTAGGAATTCCATAAGCTTAAGCGTGCTGTCCTGTTCCACCATGTTTGTCTTTGATGTTCTGGTCTCAGGGTCATTTTATAATTCAGTGTGGTTGCTAGAGCTCCAGCTGTTACCACATTTTAGGAAGGAAGAAAGAGAAAAATAAAGGATGTCTCCTACCTCTTAAGATGACATCCCAGAAATACCAGACAACACTTCCACTTATCATTAGCCAGAGCTTAGTCACATTGTTCCCAGTGGCTACGAGGTAGTCTTAGAAATATCCTTCAGCTGCTATATTGCTGTCTCAGGTAAACATGGGGTTTGTTACTACCAAGGAGGGAGAAATGAATGTTGTAATAAACAACTAGCCATTTCTCTTACAATGACATTCCAGCTATTACCACTTTTCATATTTAGGCCCTGTGGCTGTCTATACTAGCCTATACAGTCACTATACTATCTAGTGCTTTGAGATATTTTTCTTTGAAATAAGATATTCACGTAATTATTAAAATAATTTTTGCCACTAAGCAGCAACTTCTGGAAAGATTTTAGGTGGAATAGGAATTCTGACTGGTGACTGGTCGGACAGAGGGGTCTGGTTTCTCTCATTTTTCCATTTAGAGAGTGGATCATCTCCTGAAACAAGATTGTCTTACAGAAGCCTTGGCTCTTGCGTGGTCTTTCCATGAAGGAAAAGCAAAAGCTGTAGTGGGTGAGTAGACAGAATTCCAGTGTAGTAGACATGGTTCTCCTGGAGTAGAGGGAATGGATAGTACTAACCACTCACAGGACACTTTTAGCTGAGTGTTCAAGTGTTTATAAATTTATAAATAGGATGCCATTAAACCTTAAAGACTTTCAGTTAAGAAGGTTAAGGTGACAAATAGAAGGTATAGAAATTAAAATGTCACTTCAAAAATTATTTTTTAAGGAAATTACTATTAGAACGAAAGAGAAGTACATTGATGTGCTGTCTGGTCCAGTAGATTTGAGGTGTTCCTATTATGGTGTATTATCCAACATTTTGATACCTAAGGATTGTTACAGTTATACCTGTTGTTACACGTCTTATGAATATGAAACCAGACATAGTGTCACTACTAAAGATGTGGACTAACTTTTGTTTTTTTTGTTGGATTTTCCTTCTCTGCAGGATTATCAGGGGATGCCAGTAAGCGAAAGGCTATTGTTGCAGACCGGGTGAGTGTTTTAATAGGGCCTTTACTAGAATGCAGTACAGATTTGCTTTTGGCATTTGCTCATATCTTTGGGCATGAGTAGGTAAATGGCTACAATCTAGGAGAGAGTGTATTAAACACACACACACACACACACACACACACACACACACTTGGGGTCAGGGGTTCAAGACTAGCATGGGCAAAATAGCAAGACCTCGTCTCTACAAAAAATAAAAAAATTAGCTAGGCATGGTAGTATGCACCTGTAGTCCTAGCTACTTGGGAGGCCGAAGCCAGAGGATCACTTGAGGCTAGGAGTTCAAGGCTACAGTTGAGCTATGATTGCGCCACTGCACTCTAGCCTGGGTGACAGAGTGAGACCTGTATCTAAAAAAAAAAAAAAAAAAAAAAAATTCCGGTTATAATTCTCTGTGTCATCTTGAATACTTTTAAAATTCTTTCTTAATCACCTTTTCTTTTTCCCTTGCTCACTCTTTTATGAAGATAATAAAGTACATGGCCAAAAGCCAGCAGGAAGGAGGAGGAAGAAAACCTGGGAATCTGGATTATTTCTGAACCAAGTAATAGGCCAGAGAAAATTGACATTTGTCAGTTTTTATGAACTTATTAAGTAACTATGAGAAATACTGTATGTGCAATGTTTGTGTTGCCCAGAACCAGCAGAGAGGGTTAGTGTTTTAATGTTATTATCAATTAGCATCAATATAATTGATGCTATTTAATATTGACTTTCTGTTCCTACTCCAGACTGGGCTGAATTAATTGACTATAGTATTTCTTCCCTTTTGTTGTGTAAATGCATTGGTAAAAATTATATTCCAAATTAATAGAAACATTTGTAGAAAACTTGGATAGAAATCGGTCACTCCTCAGACTCCAAATGATTTGCTCATCTGTGCTCTTTAGGGAAACACCTACAGCAGAAGATTACTGAAGAATTTGAATGTTTCATTTTCTGAGCAGTGTAGACACCACCAAGGTCTAGAACATGGAGATATTTCTTAAGAAAGATTAGCAAATTAGTACTAGTCCTGAGGCTGAAAGAAATGAGACTAGAGTTTTAAAAAGTTGGTAAATAAAGCCACTAAAATTTTCAATTATAATTTTAATATAATAACATTCGAATTCTATATTATTTAGGAGGGCCACATAACTATTGAAAAACTTTAGAGATATATTTTAATGGCTATGCCAGGCTATTTTCCTTACAGATGGTAGAAATCCTATTCCATTATGCAGATCGAGCTCTGAAAAAGTGCCCAGACCAAGGAAAAATCCAAGTGATGGAGCAGCATTTTCAGGTACACGTTTGCATGTGCTTCCGGTAGACAGTGCTCTGGATAGGTCTAATATTGCTCTTTTATGTTACTTGAGAATGTGACTTTCATTTTTGGTTAAACATTTTTTTAGTATTCAAAACTTTACTGCAGGGCTTGTAGAACATTCTAAATGATTATATTTTTAAGTAATGGGTATAGATGAGTAAAATGTTGTGGAGTGTTAATTAGCACTTAGCTGCTTAGTGCTGTGTGGAAGGAAAGGATATACGTGTGAACATCCTTTCCTGTAAACTGATACCTTATAGTGGCTGACATCTTACTGGTAACTGATATTTATGTTAACTAGGTTATTTAGTACTGCCAAGGTTTAAATTTACTTCTCCTAGGAGCACCTATAACTTAAGAATAATAGATCAATCACAAAAAAAGTATAAGATCTATAAAATATGCTAGTGAAAGACCTTTAGTTTATCTTGGAACTTAATGAAAGTGAAAGCCAAAGAACAATGTACAGACTTGTATAGTATTTATTATGCAGGTTTTTCTTTCTGCAGTGCTCTCCAGTTATATTTGTTGCACATCTCTGTTCCCCATTCCTACTGCTCCCTTCCCTCTCCCTACCTCTTCTTTTAACAGATATTTGAGTGTCCAATACACGGGTCAGCAGACTTTTTCTAAAAAGACTCAGATGGCAGAGTTTAGGCTTTACAGGCTACAGTGGTCTCTGTCACATCTTTTTCTTCCTTTATTTGTTTTTTGATTTTTTAAGCAACCCCTTAAAATTGTAAAGTCCATTCTTAGCTGTGAACAATACAGAAACAGGCTTTGGGCAAGATTTGGCTAAAGTGTGCGTCCTGTGGTCTAATAAATACCTGGTACTGGGCAATAGTGGGTAAAATTTACATGATCTTTACTATCTTAAAGTTTGTAGTCTAGTCAAAATGATGGTTTTTTTGGTTTACATTAATGGAAATATTTAGAAGAAATCTAGGGATTTTGAAGTTCTAAAGAGCAGGCACAGGTCCTATCTTTTCATATGCTATTTGATGCTTGTAACATTGGAAGACAAGAATAGATATGGCAGTTAAGAGTTGGCTGCTATCAGAGAAGCATTTGGCTTCCTGAACTGTACTGTTCAATGCCACACTAGTGAGCTTCCGGTAGAGTAAGTGTTATTACTCTGTTTGACTGGATGCTTATTGATCAGCAGAGAAGGAGAAATAAGCCTAGATAATAATTATAAAAATAAATAAGAAGACATATGGTAGAAAGAAAGCATTTGGGAACAAAACTGTTTGGAAGCAATACCTTATATATAAATACTTGTGTATACCAGTGCAGTATAGATAGAAAACTTAATATTTGTAACAAGAATATACCTATCACCAAGAGGTTGTGGGAACTCTGGCCATTGGAAGGTATATTTTGTTGAAAAAAATCATCTAGTAGAAAAAACTAGGAGGGGTGAATGGAATGAGTATGTGTGTGTGTGGAGAATATAGAAACTACCGTGTCAGGGGAAAATGTGGTAGAGAGCTTCTTTCTAAAAGACGAAAGGAACAAAGGTGATGTTCTGATGGAGAAATAGTAAAGAATCTCAGATACAGGAACTGTAGATGGTGGTTTCTGATGCAGACTACAGAATGTACAGAGAAATAAATGTTAGTAGTAATGTGCCCTGTAACCGTCTAGCTACCTGTTAGAAGTCTCATTCTGTTGGTAGGAATATTTGATAAAATTTTTTGATTTATCAGTGATTTAGTCTCATAGGAGGTAAAGGAAACAATGGAGGCGGCTATTTCTCTGCATTTAATTTTTACTAATGATTGGGGAAGTAGAAGAGATAGACCCTTGAGAGAAGAATTATCACTTTATTTTAACAATCATAATAATGATGAAAAATATACATAGCATGAGTCCAGTATTTTAGAAAGCAAATTTCTCAGAAAAAAATATGGACACAATCACATGGCTACAGGCTCCAAAAAAAGAATGGGTTCACAAGGAACAGGAAATTCTAAAATTTTGACCATTCAAGGAGAAAGTAATGTTGAAAGAAGGTTCTACCTGCAAATCACAGAACATCTATAAATATGGAGAAAGGCGTATAACTAAAGATACATACCAGAAGTATCATGAACTTGTAAGACGGTCAGAAAGGAGAATGATATGGCCCAGACAGTGCCTACCAGAATGCTGTGGAGTACAAAATAGGGATTTTTAGCAAAGATTTACTGAGCACATACGATGTGCCAGGTACTATGTAAAGTGTGTGACATGTATTTTTATTCTCACAACCACCCCAGGGAGTAGGTGTCGTTTTAAATCTCCATTTCATAGATGAGAAAACAGGCTTAGAGGAGTGAAGTGAAGTGAAGTTACAAGGTAATAGTGTAGTAAATGGTGGAGCCGGGGCTCATATCCAGGTCTTGGTGACTTCAAAGCCCAGTTTTTAACTAATCATTGTATTATATTGTTATTTTAAGAGCAAGCACAGGGAGAAGATGAGTGAGAAGGGGTGATATTAATAAATGACCAAGAATGAGAATTATAGCAAGCATCTAAACTGTTTAATACTTAACTGTGTGGCAGGCACTGTTACAGACCCTTTATACATATTTATTAACTCATTTAATTCTTATCATAACTCTGTAAGGTGGCTGCTGTTACTATTCACATTTGTAAATGATGCCAAGGCACAGAGAGGTTAAATGATTTGTTCCAGGTCACAAAGCTAATAGAGAGCTAGGATTTGAATTCAAACAGTGGGCTTCAGGGTTCACATCCTGACTACCACACTATACCATAGAACAATGCTCCTCATTTTGACTCCATTCATGACCACAGAGAATGGTTTTAAAGTGGAAAAGTCCAGATAAGTGTATTTAAAAACTGAAGCCTACCATATGTAATATGTAATATCATTATGATTGTTCAACTCTCAAGACCCAGTAGAATTATAATCCATGATAGTGTTGAAACAATCTGGGCCAACATGAATAATTTGCAAGTAACTTTTCATCAGTTTTCAAATAAGGCATTCTTGATTAGTGTGGAGTATATACAGGGAGATACAATTTATTCCATTCAGGAGGACAGTTTTCTTCTGGAAAACGTGACCTTCAGTGCATTAGGATGGGCGAAATGCATGCACTGTCAGCCAGTGCATGTTTGTTTTGTTTAATCATATTTAATCATAAAATAATTATATAGGTTGACTTTTAAAGTTGTTTTTTTTTTTTAAGTAGAGTGGACTTTGGAGACTATCTGCTGACATCCCTGATGTGATTTGTGAATGTTTTCCTTGAATTCACCTCAAAACAACCATGTTAAACTCATATAATTACCTTTTTGAAAGGAATATAAAGATAATATATTCCTGGAATGCCTGTGACATAACATAATTGATTTCGTTAAAGCATTTGCCTAATTTTTCCATTATCTTTGTGGCTGGAATAGATTAGTAAATAGCAAATAGATTTGCAACTAGATAAATATTTCTACCCAAAAATATTCTTTGGTGGCTTAGTATTAATTACGTCTTAGGACTCTTTCATACCCAAGTTTTTATCATTGATTTGGGTGAAAATTTAGTGACTAGCCTGTCAAATCTAGGTAGTGCCAAGAATCAAGGTTCAAAGTGATTTTGACGAGAAAGTGCAATAAAAATAATCATGAGTTGAAATTTAATGAGGATAAACATCAAGACTTAGATTCATTAGATTCAAATAATCAAATTATTTGAGTACTGGATCGGGAAGATCTAGGTGGACAGGATTTTAGTTGACCGTAAACTTAGTATGAGGCAACTGTGTGTTAAGACACAGATACAGGAAAGTACTAGTACTACTGGGTTGCCTGTTTGAAATAAAATTACTAAGTCATTTTGTAGGCTGCTGATAAACTCAGCGACATCCCACAACTGATATGGTGGAAGGTTTTAAAAACAACAGGTAAAAAAAATACTGGGTTGTTTAATCTGAGGAGAAAGTAAGTGGAGATATGCCTGCCTAGAGATGGTGGAAGCTGTCCTATGAGATTAGCCGTATTGCTCCAGAGGGAAGGCCTAGTATATAGTGGGTAGAAAATAGGAGAAGATGTGTTTCAATTTAAAATGACCTACTCATGTTGTAACAGCTCTTGGATTTATGCACTTCTTATTATGGAATGTATTCAAATAAAGGCAGGGTGAGCAACTGATAGAAGTGTTTTTAAAACACTTTTTTTTTTTTGCTCAGTAGGAAGGTCTCAGATTCAGTCTCAAGAAGCTATTATTGGAGACATAAGTAACCTCTAATTGAGTTAATTGAAATTCCTATTAAGACTGATTTCTGTCACAGTCAAAATGCTGAGAATTTGTGTTTTACCAGCAGGTGGCACCTCCTGCCTGCTGCCTTAATTTTAATCTTTACCCTTGGTGAGCAGCCTCACCCTTTCCTTAGAGTCAGAATACGTAAGGCTATTCACTATTTTTGCTTTTCTCCAAAGATCAATCAATATTTGTCCTGTCTTAGTTATAGTATATAACTTTTGGATCTTGTCACATTTTGGACAGGTTGTGGCTTTTATTTAAGAAAAGATTTCAACCTATAATTATAATTTATTTGTATCATAACTATTATAGTAGGATAAAAAGGAATTAAAGTGTTTCTGTCTCATACATCTTGAGACTTGCCTTTTCTTCTGGCTTTCCTCATATGCATTTATATATGTTCAAGTGTTTCCCACCCTAAAACTAAGTCAAGCAGCAAACAAATTCTTTTTTTGCCCCACACCGTCTCTAATATCCTATGCTTTCTTGTTCCCCCGTTTTTTATAGAGCCAGACATCTTACAAGAGTTGTCTCTGGCCAGGGATGATGGCTCATGCCTGTAATTCCAGCAATTTGGGAGGCCGAGGTCGGTAGATCACTTGAGCTCAGGAGTTCAAGACAGCCTTGGCAACATAGCGAAACCTTGTCTCTACACACACACACAAAATTAGCTGGGAGTTGTGGTGCACAGCTATAGTCCCAGCTACTCTGGAGGCTGGGTGGGAGGTTCGCTTGAGCCTGGGAGGCCGAGGCTGCAGTGAGCCAAGATCACGGCACTGCACTCCAACCTGGGTGACAGAGCAAGACCTTGTCTCAAAAAAAAAGAGAGTTGTCTGCATTTCCTCATCTCCTTCTCTTTCCTTAACCTATTCCATGTCTATAAATTCTGTGGACCCTTTTATTTTTCATCTTAGTGGTCCTTATCAGCTTCCCTGATATCATACATTCCAGTTTTTTCTCTCCCTCTCTGACTGCTTATTGCTTTTCTTTGTTTATTCTTCTTCCTTTTCTTTACTTAACCAAGAAATGTTAGGATTCTTCACAATACCCTTGTCTTCTATTTTTATTACAATGTTTGTCAAGGTGTCTGTGTACCATTTACTTCAAAAATCATTTGAAAATGTTTGTTAAAAATACTTTTTATTTCCCAGGCCTACTGAATCACTCTCTGGGGTTGGTGACCAGGATTTGTAGTCAGCTCTCAAGATGTCCCTTAAGCACATCAAAGTTGATGAATCACTGCTCTCCATTCTTCCCTAGGTGATACAGGCACATGACTGTCTTAACCAGTGTTAACATCAAAGTTGACATATCACTGCTTTCCATTCTTCCCTAGGTGACATAGGCACATGACTGTCTAACTGGTGTTAGCAACCTAGATTGCTCTTCTGAATTCTGAGATCTATAGAGTAAGGTGGCCATTTACATTTCTGCTTGGATGTTTTGTAGGTACCTCAGACTCAATAACTGTTTCCTCACAAAGCCTTTTCTTTTTCTTTTTTTTTTATTATTTTTTTTTTAATTTTTTATTATACTTTAAGTTCTAGGGCACGTGTGCATAACGTGCAGGTTTGTTACATATGTATACTTGTGCCATGTTGGTGTGCTGCACCCATCAACTCGTCAGCACCCATCAATTCATCATTTATATCATGTATAACTCCCAATGCAATCCCTCCCCCCTCCCCCCTCCCCATGATAGGCCCCGGTGTGTGATGTTCCCCTTCCCAAGTCCAAATGATCTCATTGTTCAGTTCCCACCTATGAGTGAGAACATGCGGTGTTTGGTTTTCTGTTCTTGTGATAGTTTGCTAAGAATGATGGTTTCCAGCTGCATCCATGTCCCTACAAAGGACGCAAACTCATCCTTTTTTATGGCTGCATAGTATTCCATGGTGTATATGTGCCACATTTTCTTAATCCAGTCTGTCACAGATGGACATTTGGGTTGATTCCAAGTCCACAAAGCCTTTTCTGAGGATTCCTGTGTTAGTGAGTGGATCCACCACGCACCTAACGCAAATTAGGTGATTCTTGTCCTTTACTTGTTCCTGGCTATTCTGCCTCCTGACAGTTTCTCTCATCTGTTTCTAGCATGTCCTTGTACACATTCTTACTGTACTTCATTTCATTTTCTATACAGCAGCCAAGGAGAAATGTATATCAAATCTAGATATGATGCTTCCCTAATTTTAAAATATTTCAAGGACTTCCTATTGTTTCTGAGGTAGAGACTCACTTTCCTACTATTTTCTAAGGCTCTGCATAGTCTACTCTTGCCTAACTGCCCCTAATTCTCTGTATTCCTGTTATACTAGAGTTCTTTTCAGTGTCTTAATGTCCCTCTTCTCCCTTAACCCAGAGCCTTTGTCCAGAGTGTTCTCTCTGCATAAAAAATCCTTTCTTATTTCTTTGTAGCTCAACTAGCTCCTGTTTATTTTCACTTCTCAGTGTAATTGTCCCCCAGATTAACTCAGATCCATTTCTTTCTAAAATACTATTCACTGAAGTCACTCATTCAATGTCAGTTTTATGTTTAGGGACCTGTGTAAGTTTAGGAACATGTCTGATTTTTGTCATTGCCATATTCCCAGCATCTAGTTTAGTGTCCTTGATAAATAGTTGCTGAGGAAAACTTAAAATATAGAAATAGATTTGGCTTTAACTAATACTCTGTTTTACTTACTGTTTTAAATGTTCAAAATTGATAAAGACCTGGTTTCTTTAAGAAGCCAGATTGAAAGTGTTAATTTGGATGGTTTTGCCTTAATTGAGTTAGGAAGTTAGTGGCAGGCATAAAGATTATGTGTATTTTGTTTTTTTTAAAATTAATTTGTAATTGTGTGATATTTATAGATTCATATTCAGTTGCAAGAAATAATGCAAAGAGATCCCATACCCTTAAACCATTTTTCCCCAATAAGAGAACGTCTCACAAAACTATGGTACAGTCACATAACCAGGATACTGATATTAATAAGGTAAAGATACAGAACATTTCCATCACTGCATGGATCCTTCATTTTACCCTTTTACAGCCACACCTACTTCTCTCCTGCTCCCACCCCCTCCTTAATCTCTGATTCCCAGTAGTCTGTTCCTCATCTCTATAAATTATAATTATAATTTCAATAATGCTATATAGATGGAATCATAGAGTGTGTAACCTTTTGGGACTGACTCTTTAAACTCAGCATAATAATTCCTTAGTGATTCTCCCAGGTTGTTGCTTGTATCAATAGTTGGTTGCATTTTATTGTTGGGTAGTATTCCATAGTATGGATGAGCCACAGTTTGATTAACAATTTTACCGATTGAAGAACATCTGGGTTGTTTCCAGTTTGGGGCTATTAAAAATAAAGTGGCTCTAAACATTTCTGTATAGGTTTCTGTGTGAACATGTCTTTTCTCTAGGAGAAATGTCCAGGTTTACAATTGTTGGATCATATGATAGTTGAATGTTTAATTTTTAAAGAAACTGCCAAATAGTTTTCCAGTATGCTGGTACCATTTCACATTCACCCCAGCAACGTGTGAGTGATCCAGTTTCTAATCCACATCCAGCATTTGGTGAAGTCACTGTTTTATTTTAGCTATTCTGATAGGTGCATAATGGTATCTCATTGTGGCTGTAATTTGCATTTCCCTAATGAATAATGACGTTAAACATCTTTTCATGTGTTTATTTGCCACATGTATATCATCTTTTGTGAAATGTTTCTGTGTGAGTTTTGTCTGTCTTCTAACTGGATTGTTTCTCATTATACTGTTGACTTTATAGGGTTTTAATATATTCAAGGCACTAGTCCTTTATTGGACATAATTCTCCCAGTTTGTAGCTTTCTTTTCATCCTTCTTAACAGGATCTTTTGCAAACCAAAGGTTTTAATTTTGGTGAAGTCCAGTTTATCAGCTTTTCCTTGTATAGATTGTGCTTTTGAAATTAAATCTGAGAACTCTTTGCCTAGTCTAAGGTCCTGAAGATTTTCTCCTGTTTTTTTCGGGAAGTTTTACAGTTTTGTGTGTAACTTAAATGTGTGATCTATTTTGAGTTAATTTTTACGTAAGGTATGAGACTGAGGTCGAAGTTCCTTTTTGTGTGTGTATAGATACCTAATTGCTCCAGCATTATTTGTTGCAAAAGCAATCTTTCCTTCTTTCCTCCACTCAGTTGCTTTACCAGCTTTGTCAAAAATCAGCTGGGCTTATATGGTGAATCTAATTCTAGGTTCTCTATTTTGTTCCATTGATCCGTGTGCCTATCCCACTGCCAGTACCATATAGTCTTGATAACTGCAGCTATGTAAGTCTTGAAATTGGGTAGACTGATTCCTCCTCTTTTATGAAAATTGTTTCAACTATTCCAATTTCTTTGCCTCTCCATATAAATTTTAGAATAATCTTGTCTATATCTCCAAAAAATCTTGTGGGAATTTTGATATAAATTATATTAAACATATCAGTTTGAGGAGAATTGATATTTTTACTATGCTGAGTCTCCTAGTTTTCCCATTTATTTCTTTTTTTTTTTTTTTGTGGTTTTTAGTATACAGGTGCTATACATGGTTTTTTAGATTTACACCGAATATTTCTTTTTTCCTTAGCAGTTTTAAATGGTATGGAATTTCTAATTTTGGTATTCATATGTTCAGTAATGGCGTGTAGAATGTTTATCTTATATTCTGCAATCTTGTAGAACTCATTTATTAATTCTAGAATGCTTTTTGTAGATTCCTTGGGATATTCTATGTGAACAATCATGTCATCTGCCAACAGAGACAGTTTTATTTTTTCCTCCCCAATCTGTATACTATTTTTTTCCTTTTCTTGCCTATTGCATGGGCTAAAACTTCAGCATTGTATTGAAGAGAGGTGAGAGCAGACATCCTTGCCTTGTTCCCAGTCTTAGAGTAAAAACATTCAGTTTCTCACCATGAAGTATAATATTAGCTGTAGGTTTTTTGTAGTTACCTTTTATCAAGTTGAGGAAGTTCCCCTGTATTACGGTTTTTCTAAGAGGGTTTTCATGAATGGATATTGAATTTTGTCAGTTGCTTTTTCTATGTACTTAATATGATTATGTGATTTTTTTTTCTTTAGGTTATTGATATGGTATATTATAATGATTGGTTTTTGAATATTGAGCCAGTCTTGCATCCTGGAATAAACCTCACTTGGTCATGAGGTATAATTCCTTTTATGTAATTGTGAATTATTATTCCTAATATTTTGTTATGGACTTTTGCATCTTTATGAAGAATATTGGTCTGTAGTTTTTTTGTAATGGCTTTTCAGGTTTTTGTATCAGGGTGGTACTAATTTAACAAGATGAATTGAGAAATATTCGCTCCTCTTCTATTTTGTGGAAGGGATTGTATAAGATTTGTTTTCAT
>NW_012115655.1:3079536-3092468 GCF_000951035.1 Colobus angolensis palliatus
TCCTGCCTCAGCCTCCCGAGTAGCTGGGATTACAGGCATACACTGCCACGCCTGGCTAATTTTTTGTATTTAATAGAGAGAAGGTTTCACCGTGTTGGCCAGGCTGTTCTCAAACTCCGGACCTCATGATCTGTCTGCCTCAGCCTCCTGAAGTGCTGGGAGTACAGGTGTGAGCCACCACATCCGGCCTGGTATATATACTTTTATGAACCTTCACTAGAACATAGTATTTTATACTACTCAAAAAAGGCTAGATTCATTGTGCTTATGCAGTACTATTTTTTTTTGTTTGTTTAAAATAAATCAGTATAAATAAACTCTTGATTAGGCTTTGTTAGTTTAAATTGTAACTGTATAAACTAGCCAACCTGGCTGGACGTGGTGGCTTACCCCTGTAATCCCAGCACTGTGGGAGGCCGAGGTGGGAGGATCCCTTGAGTCCAGGAGTTCGAGACCAGCCTAGGTAATATAGGGAGACCTTGTCTCTAGAAAAAAAATTTTTTTTAAATTAGTTGGGCATAGTGGCATGTGCTTGTGGTCTCAGCTACTCAGGAGGCTGAGGTGGGAGGATCGTTTGAGCCCAGGAAGTCAAGGCTGCAGCAAGCCGTGATTGTACCACTGCACTCCAGCCTGGGCGACAGAGCGAGACTCCGTCTCAAAAAAAAAAAAAAAGATGTTTGGTAGAATTCTCTGGTGAAACCATCTAAACATGGAGATTTATTTTTGGAGGATTTTAAGTTATGAATTCAGTTTCCTTAATAATTATAGGGGTATTCAAATGAGCTGTTTCATGTTAAGTGAGTTTTGATAGTTGTGTTTTTTGAGAAATTGGTGCACTTCATGTAAATTGTCAAATTTATGTGTGTAGAATTTTCATAGTATTCCCTTATTATCCTTTTGATGTCTTCAATGTCTATAATAATACTCTGCTTCATTCCTGATGTTTTCTCTTACTCTTTGTCAGTCTTGCTAGAAGTTTGTCATTTTTAATCAGGAAGCTAAAACACCTTAACTAAAGACACCAGTTATATCCAAATTGCTAAACGCAGTACATATTTTTCAGATCTTGTTCATTGTCAGTTCTGTATTAAACAGCAATGATTAGTTCTTCCTTCTTGAAAGTCTATATCCTGTAGATATCTGTGACTGTGTGCCCTTATGATTTTAAACCTCAGTGACTCTTCCTGAATCAGTTTGTTTCTATCCTCTGACCATTTCATAAATATTGGTCTTCCTCAAGATTTAGTCCATTGTTGACTGCTTTTCATCTCGCTCTGTTGTCCTTGGACAACTTTATTTCTATTCACTGCTTCCTCTGATAACTTAGATATCTGTAATTCTAACCCAGATGTTTCAGATTACTGTATTCAATTTCTTGTTAATCAACATCAAAGTAAAGGTGTTCCTCAAATCTGCTGTGGACCAGATTGTACTTACCTTCTTCCTTCTAACACCTCTTCCCACATTTCTTATGTCATTTTGTGACCTCTTCATTCAACCATCGCTTAAACCAGAAACCTAGGAATTATAGACTCCTCTCAATGCCTTCCAAACCATGACCAATCTGTCACCAAACCCTATAGTTATAAATAATTTTGTGCATTGTTCTTTATACCTGCTGTCAGTACCCTAGTTTAGTCCACCATTTTTTTCTTTGATGACTGTAATAGCCTTGGTTTCCAGTGTTGATTTTTCAGATGCTCCTACCATGTAGTCACCATAGTGATCTGTCTAAGTGTATGAATCTGATTCACACTCCATTAAACCCTATAGTATATCCAAAGTACTTAGTACCGGGCCAGGCACTTAATTCCTTATTTTATGCCCTTAATTAAGTATACTTTAAAAATAGTTTCTACCTGATAATTATAGTATTTGAAGTTTGGGGGGTATGCTACTGCCCTTTATAGTTCCTCCAGACATTCGTGTATAGTGTATGGTGCATTATTTAATGAAGTGTTTTCAAGTTTTTTATTTTGAGCACATCTTCAATAGGACTTTATCAGTAGTTATTTTGCCTGGGTTAAGGGTGATCTCTGGGGAGTTTTTGAACTTGCTTCTTTCGCGTATCTGAGGAGTATCCTTTTTCAGGATCACTTTTTTTTTTTTTTAAATACTTTAAGGTCTAGGGTATATGTGCACAATGTGCATATTTGTTACATACGTATACATGTGCCATGTTGGTTTGCTGTACCCATAAACTCTCCATTTACATTAGGTATTTCTCCCAGTGCTATCCCTCCCCCAGTCTCCCACCCCACCTCAGGCCCCGGTGTGTGATGTTCCCCGCCCTGTGTCCAGGTGTTCTCATTGTTCAGCTCCCACCTATGAGAGAGAACACGCAGTGTTTGGTTTTCTGTCCTTGTGATAGTTTGCTGAGAATGATGGTTTCCAGCTTCATCCATGTCCCTGCAAAGGACATGAACTCATCCTTTTTTATGGCTGCGTAGTATTTTCAGGATCACTTTTTATGTGAACCTCTTGGCTCAGTTGTTCTCATACTAAGGAGATACTATAAATTCAAATCCCAGCTCTACCTGAAGACAGGGTCTTGATTACAGATTCTTGGTGAGGATAAATTTACCCCCTCTGAGCCCAGGCTGAGACAGACAAACTTCCTTGTCATCTTCCTATGGCAACAGACAGATTTTTATTTTTTTTCTAATTTCCTTTTATCGAGGATGTGACTTTTTAAGAATCCCAGTTTTAGGCAAGTCCTCTGCTTCAGTTCCCTCTGTTAAAAGGGTTTAAGGCCTCAGCTTCTTTCTGGCGTTAAAACCCAAGCTCTTCTGCGACTAACAGACCTACAGGATAGGATCAATAACTGCTCAGAACTTACTGCTTTGGTTTTCAGTTCCCTTTTTACTTTTAGACCTGGCTATTGCCCTTACTATCTTAGGAGCTCAGCTGTGTATTTTAAAGGATGTTTATTTTCTCTAGCATTTCTAGGGAAGTCCTCCTGCCACCAACTCCCCCTTACCTAGCCCACTGTATTCTCATTCAGGGTTGAGATTTGCTATGGCTCTTAACACTTTTCACATCTATAATTTTACCTCCTATTTTCAAAGAATCAAATCTACATGTAGTCATGAGTAATCTTCTTAAGTAAAGGAAGCAGGATGGGTCAGGGATAGCCCTATAATCCTTTCAGGATTGTAGGTCCTTCTTTTTTTTTTTTTTTTTTGAGTAGGAGTCTCGCTCTGTCCCCCTGGCTGGAGTGCAGTGGCGCAATCTGGGCTCACTGCAAGCTCCGCCTCCCGGGTTCCCGCCATTCTCCTGCCTCAGCCTCCGGAGTAGCTGGGACTACAGGCGCCCGCCATGGCGCCCGGCTAATTTTTTGTATTTTTAGTAGAGACGGGGTTTCACCGTGGTCTCGATCTCCTGACCTTGTGATCCGCCCGCCTCAGCCTCCCAAAGTGCTGGGATTACAGGCGTGAGCCACCGCGCCCGGCCATGTAGGTCCTTCTTTAGTCACCTCTCTCTCAAATAATAAGAGTTCCTTAGTTTTGACCTTTTTATCAGACAGGTGTTAGTATGTGGAGCTCTTTTTCACATAGTGCCTTCTCCCTCCTGATGAGATTTCTGCCCAGAACATAACTCTTCCAGGATTTTAAAAAGGAAACCATTTCCCTGTAGCCAGCAGAAAAGGAAAGAATACTGCCGAAGTTTGATGCTTGGTTACTTGACAATTTCCAGTCATAATAAGCTGCTGTTTCTCCCTCAGACTCTTTCCATTGAAAAGGGTCAAAATTGTGGGTTGTCATTTACTTGATATGAGTCTGTACATGATGAATTTAAGGCAATAAAAATATTGTGAAACTGAGACGTTAAATCAACGTTAAAATAGCAGGTTTGGAGGATTGTGACAAAATATGGGCAACCTTAATCACCTGAGCCACCAGCAGGACCAACTGTATCCCGTTATCAATTTGATTTATTTTCTTCTGGTTTCCTTTTCTTTTGTGAGTTTTCTTTACAGGTCTGTGAGACAAATACATATTTTCACCTAGTATTTGTTTTCATGATATTGTAAACTCTTGATAAGCTTGTAAGATATATGTAGTATTTTACTTAAATAATAAAATTTTCTTAACTATTTTCCCATGTTGTTGAATGTAATTCGTATTTCTTTTTTTTCTTTCCCATATCTCCTTCCCCTCCTTCTCCTGCTCCCTCTGTTAGAAAGATGCAGTGAACACCTTAATGCATTAAAATAAGTTTTATTCTTAAACATATTTAGGGTACATTTCCAGAAATAGAATTACAGGTCAAACGTTCTATTTTTCAGACTTTGACACATAATGCCAAATTGCTTACCAAAAGCATGATACAAAGTTATATCCTCCTAACAGTCTAATAGCATCTTAAGCAGTCCTGTCATTGTCAGTGGGCCACTGGACAGAGTTGTGGTGCTGATGCTTTCTTCATGGTTCCTCTACAGGATATGGTGCCTGTCATAGTTGATTACTGCCTTCTGCTGCAGCGAAAGTAAGTATGCATTGCATGTCAGATTCAATTATTTTGAACCCAGGTAGCCTCTTGTTTATGTATAAGCCATTGCTAGGAATTCTATGAATTTGACTGAATAGATTAAAAAATATTAATTTATAGAAATTTGATTCTTTAGCAATTTTCAGTTCATTTACCTAATAAAATTAATTTCCCTAAGATAGATGCTATGGATATATTATTTATTTGTGTGGCAGGGTATTGGAGGTAAAGAACGTAACTAACAAAAGAGCAATACTAAGGAGTTTTAAAAGTAACAAGTGTATGATTCATTATATATAGATATATACATACATGTATATACACACACACATATGTACACACATATACACACGCATATATACACACACGCATATATACACACACATACACACACACACATATACACATATATACACACACATATACACACACATATACACACACACATACACACACACACACACATATACTTTTTTTTTTTTTTTTTTGAGACGGAATCTCGCCCTGTCACCCAGGCTGGAGTGCAATGGTGCGATATTGGCTCACTGCAACCTCCGCCTCCCGGGTTCAAGCGATTGTCCTGCCTCAGCCTCCCGAGTAGCTGGGATTACAGGCATACACTGCCACGCCTGGCTAATTTTTTGTATTTAATAGAGAGAAGGTTTCACCGTGTTGGCCAGGCTGTTCTCAAACTCCGGACCTCATGATCTGTCTGCCTCAGCCTCCTGAAGTGCTGGGAGTACAGGTGTGAGCCACCACATCCGGCCTGGTATATATACTTTTATGAACCTTCACTAGAACATAGTATTTTATACTACTCAAAAAAGGCTAGATTCATTGTGCTTATGCAGTACTATTTTTTTTTGTTTGTTTAAAATAAATCAGTATAAATAAACTCTTGATTAGGCTTTGTTAGTTTAAATTGTAACTGTATAAACTAGCCAACCTGGCTGGACGTGGTGGCTTACCCCTGTAATCCCAGCACTGTGGGAGGCCGAGGTGGGAGGATCCCTTGAGTCCAGGAGTTCGAGACCAGCCTAGGTAATATAGGGAGACCTTGTCTCTAGAAAAAAAATTTTTTTTAAATTAGTTGGGCATAGTGGCATGTGCTTGTGGTCTCAGCTACTCAGGAGGCTGAGGTGGGAGGATCGTTTGAGCCCAGGAAGTCAAGGCTGCAGCAAGCCGTGATTGTACCACTGCACTCCAGCCTGGGTGACAGAGCAAGACCCTGTCTCAAAAATAAATAAAATAAAAAACTAACCAACCTGTGCTAATGCACAGGGTTCTTTTTTTTCCCCCTACACTAATAATGATAGCCAGGTATTGTTCTAAACCCTTTACGTTAATTTATCTAATTTTTATAGCAATTTATTTCATTTTTGTAACAGTGAGGTAGGGATTATTATTATCCACATTTTATATAAGATGTGCCAAAACCAGAAAGCGATTACGTAACTTGACAAAACTCACTCCCACAGCTTTTGGTGGCAAAGGTGGGATTCAATACATGAGTCTAGCTCCTGCGTTCTTGGTTTTAACCACTGGCTTATACCACTTTGTAAGTGATAGAGAACAAATGTGAAGGTTTAATGTAGGTATCTCCCAAAACCCTATGCCACACGACTTGGTTCATGAATTTATATAAATTCTAGTATTCTGATTCATAAAAGGTTGGGTCATATTTTGAAGTATCAGTAAAGGTTATCAAGAGGGCAGTAATTTGCTATGTCAGACCTCTGATGAAGTCATAGATAGCTATAGGAAGTTCTCCTTACTTGGGGCTCAAATTTATTCCAGTGTTTTATCTCTAGTGTTACATAATTAGCAAAATACATTGTGCTTACAGTAGAGATGTTGTTGAGAACATTACTTTTTTTTTTTTTTTTGAGACGTAGTCTCGTTCTGTCGCCCAGGCTGCAGTGTAGTGGCGCCATCTCGGCTCACTGCAAGCTCCGCCTCCCAGGTTCCCGCCATTCTCCTGCCTCAGCCTCCCAAGTAGCTGGAACTACAGGCATCCCCCACCAAGCCCGGCTAATTTTTTGTATTTTTTAGTAGAGATGGGGTTTCACCATGTTAGCCAGGATGGTCTCGATCCCCTGACCTCGTGATCCACCCGCCTTGGCCTCCCAAAGTGCTGAGATTACAGGCGTGAGCCACCATGCCCGGCCAAGAACATTACTTTATATTACACATTGTCTTATTTATGGGGGCCTACAGGAGAAATTTCTTTCAGGTGTTAGGGCCAGAAATACCTTTGTGTCTCTTGAACAGCTAGTTTACTTTTAGCTGATGGACAGTGATTGTGTAGTTAATCATTGTGTCCTAGAAAGCAAAGCGCCATGATACGTCTGCTAACCTTACCCTATCGTTTTCTAAATTAGTTCTCTCTTTACCTCCCTTTCACACTCAATTCCTTGTTGTATGTCCCTGTATTTTTAAAGCAGCCTTAATAGTTTATGAATCAGTTTTACATATTCTACTTAACTCTCATAAATACCATGTAAAGAGAGGTAATGTTATCCTCATTTTCAGATGAGGAAGTGGAGGTGTAGAGGTATTTCTAGTACTAATAAGTACTGGGATCAACTCTGATATTCAAATTGAGATAATTTATAAATGAGATGAGGTGAAGTGCCTGAAAGACTAAATTTTATTTAGAGTAAAAAGGCTTATTTTTATAAAATGGAGTATTTCTACCTAGAATGGTGCCTGACACAATATAGCTATCCAATACCTGATGGTTGAACTGATGAAGTAATCCTGCCTCCTGATTTGCAGGGTGACTTGTGATCATTATCTTGAATACTAGAATACTGTCACAGTGACATAAAGTTGAAGTGGGCCTAACAGTTGTAAGATGAAAGATTATATAGGGAAAAAGAAAAAATTGATGATATTTTCCCAAAAGATTTTGTTATTCCCTAAAATATTCCAGAGATAAACTTTTCTTTTTTATATGATTTGAAAAGGAAATATTCTCTAACATTTATTTCACCTATTGACTGGCTGAGAGTGCAATAATTTCTGTATTGAATCACAGCATATAACATAGAAGATAAAATCTGGTTTCGATTTTCACCAAATTAGAATTTATTTATTATTTCTTTATTTTCGTCAACTTCTTTCCTTTTTTTCCTGATTCCTTAGCATGCTTTCTCTGTATTGTGTCAGAAATAAATACAATATTTGTTGTTGGAGATCTCAGAAATAACAGGAACAGCAGTCATAGTGTATACTCCTTACATCCAAGAGGAAGAGAATCCTTCCTCAGTTCAGCTCTTCCTGGTCCTTTTCATACCCGTACCTCTTTTCTTTCTTCCTCCTCCTGCTCTTACATACACACTCCTAGATCAAGGCCACGGACATTTTCCCTGAACCATAGTACAGAGAGCATACGGATGGCTTCCCTTTCTCTCAATTCTGTTTTTTAACACCGAAGACTAGATTGTACTAGATCCTGCCTCTGCTTGGGAGAAGTTCCAGCATGTGGGTTCTTATTTTCTTTCTTTCCCTCCTTGTCTCTTTCCCTAATTCTACTCTTTGGGTTCTAATAGGAGAAAAAGTGGGAGGGTAGCATTCCCAGAGATGTAAGAAAGGTTGGGGCTGTGAAACTAGGCATTGGGTCAAACATTCCCTCTTTTGTTTTAGATCTGTGTTGTGCTTGTTTGCTTCTCACCATACTGGCTTTTCTTTTTCATCAGAATGTTAAGATTCTTCTATATATGGGCCTGAGCTTAGAAGGAAAGGTTGAATAAGCCATTTGATCAACTTTAATTGTTTGCATCTAGGCCATCTTTCAGTTCCCTTCCATGTCAAACATGCAATGACTAAAGATTTATTAGATATAAGAATTCTATGTTTAGTTAAATAGTTCAGTGTAACCACTTAAATGGTAGAGTTTAAAAATTTTTTTTCTTAGAGTTGCCATAGATAATAAGATTAAAAATGGTCAGTTCCCTATGCTAAATTGTAGCAGAGAATTGTCAGATGTAAGTAGCTTCATTCCAGTATAGTACTTTTCTCCTTGAACTGGATGCTCTCTTTATACTATCCTTTTTGACATTTGGTCCTATTTATGTCTAAGGTCTTCTCTTCTACATTTCCAAATTTGTAAAATATCTGTGACGTTAACATTGCTTTAAGGAATGCTCAGATTTTGCATAATACAAATACAATCTAATAAAATGTCATCTAGTACTCAGCCAGCCAATTTCAGGTAACTTCTTCCACTTCTAGGGTTATTACACAGACACTCAATCCTGTTCCCCAGATTCCTTTTATATTAATGTCTTCTGATTGAGTATGTTGTTTTTATAGGCAGTCCTTTTATTTTCACATATTATATTGTTTATGTGGGTGAAATTATAAACATAATACATGCTCTGAAATTAATTTTAACTTAGTGCCACAACCATTATTACACTATAATCACTGTTACCTCATAGTTTCATAACTCAGAGAATTCAATACCCATCAGTAATATTAATTAAGCTAGTGTATATATGTATTCCTATTTATATTTAGTAACTCTTTTATAATGTAAAATCATTTTTACTATGTGACAGTAATCACATTTGTTTTTCTGTGTAGGGCATACTGCTCAGTGTATTATGGACATCTATCTTGGTTAAAATTTGGCATTAGAATCTTTTGTAAATTACTTAATATCAGAAATGACAGGAATTCTGTTTTTGAAGACTTATACTTTATTTTCATAATTTAGTCTGTGTTCCACAATTTCATTTCAGTTTGGTTTTGTGTATTTTTTTTTCAGTATTAGGCAAAAGACACAATGTCTTCAGGCTTTTTGTGGGATACTTCTGATTTGTCATTTTACCTATGCAAAATACAGGCTATATATTAGCATATACATGGTAGCCCTAGTGTCAGTTTTACTTTGAAAATAGATCCAGAGTTTATGTAAACCATAATTATAATTTTAATGTTGTTTAAAAATAGGGTTATGTGATTATATGTGAATTATATAGCAATAAAGCAGTTATTTTAAAAAAAGCAAAATGGGTGTTCTACACGGATGATACTGACCACTTTGAGTTTCGATCACTGTAAGGGGTATCCACAGTTGTGAAGGAGCCATCGTTCCAGTGGCTTGCGTTACGTATGCATCTGAACCAAAAATATTTCTGTTAAATCCAAAGTGAACTTGAAGTAGTCTTTTAATTTCTTCCCTCATGTTGTTCAACATCAGGACTATTGTTTGAGAAACAAAAAGATCTTAATTATCAAGACTTGTGGAGGAACTAGATGTTTAAAATTTTATTAGGGTGGTGCAAAAGTAATTGTTAATTTCGTCATTAATGGCAAAAACTGCAATTTTGCATCAACCTAACATCAAAGCTAGGGGAAAAAAGGCCTTTTTAATTTTATTATAACTATATTGAGATATAATTCACATACCATAAAATTCACCCTTTTAAAGTATACAATTCAGTAGTTTTTAGTATATTCACAGTTGTATAACTATCACCACATGCCTTTTTAAAGGAAATCTTTACAAACTGTGGTACTTGTATCAGAAAATAGAGCATTTTAAACATGATTTCTTAAAATTCATTTGAATTTTGCTTTTGCTTTTATAAATAAGGAAACCAGCTCAAATCAACTTTGGATGTATTAAATACCGTTTGTATTTGGTGGAAATTTACTTATTTGGTTCTGGTTATATATTTAGTATGGATTGGCAAGTGGTAGGATTGATGCCCTTGTTCCCCTTCACATAATTCTAAATTTGTAATTTCTTATAACCAAAACTGTTCTTCACATTTTAAAAATAATGAAATTGATAATGTACAAAGTAAATTTAACAGTTGTCCTCTTTTTGAAGTTATAAATGATAAACTTCAAAAATATCTTTAATGTGAGTACTATTATAAAGTGAAGTTTGTAGAAATATCTCTTTGGTCCTCTATTATTTATGATAGATTTTCTGTTAGACTGGCCATAGGGAGGCTAAGCTTGAAATGGTAAACATCAACTTTGAAGTCAGTCCTTCTAGGAAACAAAGATAGCACCCTGGAGAATAATGCCTAAATATAGAAAGAAATATGAGAGCTAAAAATTTTTGTGTGTACTTGTCTTTTTTTTTTTTTGAGATGGAGTTTCGTTCAGTTGCCTAGGCTGGAGTCGATCTCAGCTCACTGCAACCTCCATCTCCTGGGTTCAAGCGACTCTCCTGCCTCGGCCTCCTGAATAGCTGGGATTACAGGCGCATGCTACCACACCCAGCTGATTTTTGTATTTTTAGTAGAGAAGGGGTTCCCCATGTTGGCCAGGCTGGTCTCAAACTCCAGACTTCAAGTGATCTGCCTGCCTCGGCCTCCCAAAGTGCTGGGATTACAGGCGTGAGCCACCGTTGGCCAGGCTGGTCTCAAACTCCAGACTTCAAGTGATCTGCCTGCCTCGGCCTCCCAAAGTGCTGGGATTACAGGCGTGAGCCACCGCACCCCGGCCTGGCCTGTATGTACTTTTCTATCTCCCCTCTTTACTGATGCGCTAATAAATATTCCCCCAGAATGATGAGAATCTATCGTTGAATATAAATTTTTATTTTATTTTAAGGTAGAGATGCAAGTAGGAGTTGCTCAGCCTTATTTTTCTTTCTACTTTATATTATAGCTTCTGATTGGTTAAGAAAGAAATGTGTGGTTTTGCATTTATCTTACCAGCATCACATGCTATTTGACACAGGAGTGCCTCGTTAGTTAACTTTTGTAGCCTTTACTGAATTTTTAGCTCTTTTTAATTCTCTCCCCAAGGCTTTTTGTACTAAGCTAAAATATATAATTATCTTTTTTAGCATATTCCTTTTAACAACACATTACAGAGTACAAGGACTAGCAAATCTGACATTTTCTTTGAATCATTAGTTGTCTTGTTACTTTTTCTTTCTTACAGTAAAACTCCATTAATCTCTGTTTCTTCTGCTTGGCTAGTAATCAGTCATCACAAAAATATGATGAATTATTGATTCAAATGAAACTGACATGAAAATATTTTGATAAATATGAAATGAAGGGGAAAAATGATGTAAAAGTACATTTGTGCATTTGAGAAAAAAATAAATGGCTATGGATTTTCCCTAGAATATTGCAAATGCTGTTAATTGCAGGGTGACATGGAGTTCGGGTGCAGTTGTAGCCAGTCTGTTTTCCATCTGTCCCCTTCCACGACTTCAGATAAGTCAAAACCCCATCCTAGTCCTTTCAGGAGCTTCCTTGACGTTTGTGTGGGACTTGTCATGAAAGACCATACCTGTGAATAAACAAACCATTTATCACTTTCCACAATTGACACGATATACGTATAAAGAAATTACACATTTAGAAAAAAGTAAATAATCTCAACAGGTAAATAAAATTCACACAGTTTTTGCATTTTTTAAAAATGGAATGAACAAAGAAGTGAATGATACAAGGCAATAACAATTTATAAATGAAAACATGAAAAATACTCAAATTTGCTGGTCATAAAAGAATTATTAAATTGTCAGGGGAGAAAAACCAGACTTGCAAATGTCATGCATTGGCATGATTATACATTGTGGGTGGCAGTGTCAATTGATGCTGTAATGCTTTTCGAAGATAATTTCGTAGCACATTTCAAGTGCCACAGATTTTTTCATATCTTTTCACTTAAGATAAATTTCTAAAAGTTGAATGATTTAGGAATTAAGCCCTCCAAATGGGAAAGGCTTTGTATGGATGTTCATTGTAGTATCACTCAAAATACTAGAAATAAGTTATATATTCAACAGTACAGGAATACTTAAGTATATTCTGATTTTTCAGCATATTGAAATATTGTGTTAGACAAAATGATGATTTTAAAGAATAAATAGCAACTTAGAATAATGCTTATCATATAATGTATGAAAACAGAATTCAGAATTCTGTCTATGGTCAATATAACTCAAATTATTTATGGGTTATTTACAGAAATGTGAAATAAACATTGTCGAGGTTGTTGACATTTAAAGTAATTTAAAACAATTTTTGTTTCTGCAACAAAATTGTTTCTAGGTTTATATTTAAAGTATTAAACACTTTTTTTCTTTTTCTTCCATGAATAATCACTAGCCAAACATTTTGGGATGCAAAAGGTTATAGCTAGACAAAGAAGCATATTGGCTCTGCAGGTCAGCTAGGAATATTTAAATACCAGGAAGGAGGGAAGGATAAATCATGAGTAGTCCTTTTTTTTTTTTCTTGCTTCATGATGTCCATCCAATTATCTGTTCCCATGTCAGTGTTGTCTTTAAGAAGCAATATGCCACAATAGACTGACACAGGATTTAGGCTGGAAGGCTGGGTTCAAATTCTGACTCTCTTGTTTGTTAGATATGTTACTGTTAGCAAACAATTTATCTTACCTTTTCTGATTTGTTAAAGAAGTGTTGGGAGGATTAATTGGGAATATATATA
>NW_012115655.1:3095018-3114218 GCF_000951035.1 Colobus angolensis palliatus
TGTTCCAGTAACAGAAAAGGAAGCAGATCTGGAGCTTGGTACAGAGGTAGATCTTGCAGGGCAAGGTATAGATCTTTCCATCTATTCTAAGTGCTATGAAAAATCATTAGAAAAGTTTTAAGCATGAGCACCCTGTGTTTTAGGGGTAACAGAATGAGGGATGGGAGCCAAGTGCAGAGGAAGCAAAGAGACTAGTTGGGAAGTTGGTCCAGGAGGTGATTCTGGCCAGAGATGGTAACAGTGAGATGAAGAGAGATGGCCTGATTTTGAATGTTTTGGAGATAGAATTGATTTGCTGATGAATTGGGATGTGAGAGTGTGGGAATGAGAGAATTTAAGGATGATGCCTAGTTTTTGGTTTGAGAAACAGGGTGAATAGTGAGTGATTCCTTTGAGAAGATTGCAAGACTAAGGCAGGTCTAAGTTTGAGAGACAAATCAGGAGTTCTGGTTGGCCATTTTATTTTGAGATCGCTACTAGACATTCAGGTGAAGATACCAAATTAAGTAGTTGGATATATGTACGGGTTAGAGGGAGGTTAGGGCTGAAGCTGTAAATGTGTTAGTCATCAGTGAAGAGATGCATATCATGGTACTGGCTGAGAGAGGGGTAGAGAGTCGTAGAAGTCCAAGAACAGGCCTTCTCTAGAAAGACTCTCCCAGCACATCTCACTTCCATTTTCTCTCTTACTCTCACTCCCGCTTGTCATTCTCCTTTGCTGAATTCTGCCCTTCTCCTCTTGCCACTGTTTATAGTATTATATAGCTGTCATAGGGACAGAATATAGAGTACTGTATACTCAAACTCATATCTAGTCCTCTTCCAAAATGTTTTCTCAAATTGATTTCTCTCCATCCTTAAGCACTTCCAGCTCACTTCCACATTAGGTCCTTCATCCTTACTCTTGCTTCTTCCTACAGAATTCCTAGCTTGCACTTCTGCTTGTGGCTCACATACAGGTCCCACCTTAAATGTTGTTCCTTCAGGGGTGACTTTTTGAATACTCCAGACCAGTCAGGTTAATAGCGCTTACCACATTTGTAAATAATGAATTATTTGTGTAATTGAGTATCTTCCCCAAGTCTTAACTCACATGCCATTTTGTACCCCTACCTCCTTTTGGTGGGCATCCAAGATCAATGTAAGTTCTATAAGGGTAGGGACAAAGTCTGGATTTATCTTATCTAACACTTTATTCCCAGTGCCTAGGAGAGGGTTTGAATATGTGTTCAATAAATATTTGTAGAACTATTGACCAAAGGTAAAATGAATATAGAAAGGGGGAGGATAGAGAAGAGACAAAATTAGACACTGTGAATGTCTTAAAGTAAGCATTGTACTATTAGAAGTAGTAATTTCACCTACAGCAGCTCTTACCCTTGCATTGTGTTTGAGTCCTTGAATTTCAGTTTTTATCAGAGAAGAAACAAGAAAAATTAGGGAAGAGAATTCAAGACCTTTTCCATTCTTAAAGCTTCAAGGAAAATAATTGTTGACTCTGAATTGTATGGACAAAGTGGCTTTTCCTTTTCACAGGTGGTTCTCATGTGTTGGGAAAATCGTTTATATGATGCTATGATCTATGTCTACAACAGAGGCATGAATGAATTTATTAGTCCCATGGAGGTAAGATACTTCCTGACTTGGATACATAATTAATTTTGTCTACTAACTTTTTTTCTCCTATTCTCCATTTGCTTTTAACAGTTTCTAGTTTTATCCAATTATTTAAAAATTCTTATAGATTTATTGACCTTGAACTCATTTTAGCTTGGGGCTTTTAGATAGTCTTCAATTTTATACCTTCTGCCATTGCTTGCTTTCTTATCTACATAAGTAGGTATTTAAATACCAGAGAACAATAGATAAAATTTAAATTAATGCTTGCTTGTTAGGCTTTACATGTTTTTCTCATAAGAATTTTTGATACTGTAGTAACTTTTCCTAAAGATATGAAAAATTTATTTTGTGTAACTATTTTATATAATCAATGTACTATTGAGTAATGCTATTTGTAGATATATTCTGCTGGGGAAGCTCCTGAAAATGGTAGGAGGCCATTATTAATTGATCATTTTTCGCTTTTACTAACTCAGAATTTCATAGCATTCATTCTAATTTTTTATTCTCCTTACCAAGAGAATCTAAAAAACATTTGGACTTACTTTTGGAAAAACCAAACCCCATATCTGTTTTCTTATTTGTCTTAAGTTTGATGGCAGAATAGTGGAGAATGAGTTGTAGATACATGTAGTGCCCTCCTAGCCCAATGCTTTATTGTAGTGTCCCTCAAAAAAATCAAGCCTCTGCCGAAGGCATCCATTTTGCTAATTTATTGCCATCCAAAACTATCTTCAGTATTAAGAAGTCAGCATTCTATGATAGTTCAGGCTTCTTTAAGCACGTTAAGTTTGGTAGGGTGAGTACCTCTCTAATTCATAACCCTTCAATTTTGGTTGCACTTCTCTTCTAGTTTCTAAAATTAGTCCCCCACCCCTCTACCCCTGGTTTTGGGGGTTTGGCCCTGATTGTCTGTAATGTCAAGTATTTTTTTTATCTTGAACACCTCTCAGCTGCTGCTTCATTAAGGTCCAGTAGTTCCCTGAAAAAGACTCGTCAGCTGCCTCCTCAGTGAGGTCTAGTGCCTCCCTGCATGCCACAACTAAGCCACAATTCAGAAGAATTAATGTAGTTTCTAGTTTTGCTCAAATTAATCCCTCAAAAAAGATTCTATTTTGATGCATTCTGCATTGACAAGATGATTGCTGTATTTTTGTTACATTGCTTTTGAAATTTTTGTTTTGCATCGGTTTCGTATTCCTCATATTAATAAAATCTGGTTTGCATTTATACTGATACATCTCAAATGGAACACTGAGCTATTGAGGTTACCTTGTTTTGTGTTCGAAGTGTTTAAAGTTTGGCTATTTTAGTACTTAAAGAGGTCTGAATTAAGAGAAAGTGTCCCGTCTCTTGAAATTGTCTAGATTTTTTAGAATGAAAGAGTGTCATCATATTTGAGATGACTACCATAAGAAACTTTCCTTTTTTCTAGTTTTGGCTAAGGTAAGAATAGGTGTCTTGAGTTGGGAGGAAAAACTTTTTATTTACCAATTTAGGTCCCAGAGGTGGGAGGTACAGGGAAAGGGTTGAAGGCTTTGAATTAACTGACAGTATACAGATTAACAGGAGAAAAGATAAAGATTATTCACATATGTGCAGGAACACTCAGTAATAAGCATCTCTGCTCAGTAGCCAGAGGTAGAGGTTTATATACCAGCTTAACAAAAACGAGGGTAGCAGGTAGTTAGGTCTTCAGTGGGAAAGCATGGAAAGTTCTTTTGGGCTTTTTGATGCTAATGGACAGCTGAATTTGCATTTCCTGGTGCTAAGGATCCGTTTTTTCTCAAATAAGAATCTCCCTCTGAAGGGGGGTCCATGGCAGCTATATATTTGGGAGCCTCTGCTTAAGTTTAGATGGTATTTCTTTCTGTGGCTGCTGGTTAGGTATTTTCAGTTTAAAGTCATCTCTGTTACCACTTTAGCGGGATGTCCTTTCCCTTGCTTCGTAGCTTTTAGAAGAATAAAGCTTTTAAGAACCAAAGGATACTTTATATCAAAATTATAATCTCAGGTAAGCCCTTTATGTAACTGGTGTGTATTAAATGGGTTTTTCCGGTGAGGATTATGACAACAGTGATTGTTTCTCAGTGACCCTTCTAAACATTTCATGTACAGATTAAAGGTTTTCATGTTTAATCCTAATGGTAAATGACTAATTCTGTCAGCGAATGGTGATGAATAGCATAAGATTCTTGATTATTTTTTAAATAATATCATTTGAGATGATGGTGATTGTTTTCCTATTACTTTTAATACAGAAACTTTTCAGAGTCATTGCTCCTCCTCTGAATGCTGGAAGAACGCTAACAGGTATTTATTTTCTAAGCCTTAATTTTTTGCTTTCCTGTATTTAAGGTATTATTTAAATGTTATAAAATTCTCCAATTATATGTGTGTAGTGTGAATGTTGGTAATCATGTGCAATCATGTAACACCACTATAATCAAGCTGTAGAAGGAGCCATAGCCTCTCATACTAAAAAGTTACCTCCTTCCCCTTTGTACTTGATCCTTCCCCCACAGCCTTGCTCTGGGCAGTCACTGATCTACTTTCTGTCACTACACTTCATGTGAATGGAATTATGTACTGTGTAATCTTTGGTGTTTTATTTCTTTCATTTAACATGGATGAAGCATATTTTTGAGAGTCATCCAGGTTGTTTTATGTATATTAATATTTTGTTCCCTTTTACCACTAAATGATATTCTATGGATTGAATATACCATAAGCTGTTTAATCACTCACCGCTTCATGGATATTTGAGTTGCTTTCAGTTTGGGACTACTGTGAATAATATAATGCTGCTACAATATTTGTGGACAAGGTTTTGTTTTTTTTTTTTAAACTTTTTGAGGTAATTGCATGCAGTTGTAAGAAATGGCACATAGAGGTCCTAAATAGTCTTTACATAGTTTCCTCAATGATAACATCTTGCAAAAAATAAAGTACAGTATCACAACTGGATATTCATATTTAATTCATATTGATAAAGTCAAGATACTGAAAACTTTCATTACCTCAAGTATCCACCCTTGTTCTCTTACCCTCCATTCCTGGCCACTAGCTGTAAGTTTCTGTGTGGACAAATGTGTTCATTTTCTCGGGCAAATACCTAAGGTTGGAATGGCTGGATTGTATGATAAATATATGTTTTACTTTCTAAGCTATTGCTGTGTGGTTTTTCCAAATGCTGTACCATTCCTTATCAACAGTATTTGAGAGTTCCAGTTTTTCCACATCCTTGCAAGCACTTGATACTGTCAGTGTTTTAAATCTTCTTAAAACTTTAGCCATTCTAATAAATAATGGTATTTCATTATGATTTTAATTTTTATTCTCTGATCATTAGTGATGTTAATCGTTTTTTCATGTGCTTGTTTAGCCATTCACATATCTTTTGTGACTCATCTGTTTAAATATTTAGTCCTTTTCCTTTTTTTAATTGGTGGGGATGACCTGGGGTTGTCTTCATATTATTGAATTATTAAGAGTTCCCAAGCTGGCCACGCATGGTGGCTCATGCCAGCACTTTGGGAGGCCCAGGCGGGCAGATCACGAGGTCAGGAGTTCAAGACCAGCCTGGCCAATATGGTGAAACCCCGTCTCTACCAAAAATGTAAAAATTGGCTGGGTGTGATGGTGGGTGCCTGTAGTCCCAGCTACTCAGGAGGCTGAGGCAGAAGAATTGCTTGAACCCGGGAGGCAGAGGTTGCAGTGAGCTGAGATCATGCCATTGCACTCCAGCCTGGGTGACAGAGTGAGACTCTGTCTCAAAAAAAAAAAAAAAAAAACAGAGTTCCCAAGGTAGTGAGCTTACCATCAGAGTCTGGAAGAGTTTTTTATGTAGTCTGGATGTAAGCCCTTTTCCAGTATGTTTGGCAAAAATTTTAACCCTCATCCATAGCTTGCTTTTTTGTTTTCTTAACCATGTTTTGCAAAGAGCAAAATTTTTTAATTTTCATGAAGTTCATCTTATTAATTTTTTTTGTCATTTAGGCTTTTTGGTATTCTGTTTAAGAAATCTTGGTTCAATTTAGTGACATAAATATTTTCTCCCACATTTTCTTGTAGAAATTTAATAGTTTTAACCTCTTGTATTTAGGTCTATAATTCATTTTGAGTTAATGTTTATAAATGATGCAAGGTGAAGTTTAAGGATTTTTTTCCATACAGCTATCAGTTGTTCCTGTAAGTCTTACCATTTATTGCTGAGATTATCTTATTTCCATTGAATTACCTTGACACCTTTATGAAAAGTCAAGTGACCATGTAGCTGTGGGTGTGTTTCTGTGCTGTCTTCAGTTCTATTGAACTATATGTCTATCCTTCTCCGGTAATACACTGTCTTGCTTCTTGTAACTTCATAGTAAGTCTCAAAATCACATATTTTAAGTCCTACAATATTGTTTTTCTTTTTCAAAATTGGCTTATCTAGTCCAGGTTCTTTGCCTTTCTATATGAACATTAAAATCAGCTCATCAGTTTTTTTTTAAAAAGCTCGTTTGATTTTCTTTGAGATTGCATTGATGCTATCGATTAATTTGGAGAATTGCTATCTTAACACTGTAGAATCTTGTAATGTATGAATGTGATATTTTTTCTATTTTTATCTTTTTAAAATTAATTTTCTTTTAGAGACAGAGTCTCATTCTGTCAGTCAGGCTGGAGTACAGTGGTGTGATCATAGTTCATTGTAGCCTCAAACTTATGGGATCAAATGATCCTCCTGCCTCAGCCTCCCAAGTAGCTGATACTACAGGCCACCATGCCCTGCTGAATTAAAAAGAAAAAATTCTTAAGACAAGATCTTGCTATGTTGCCCAGGCTGGTCTTGAACTCCTGACCTCGAGCAATCCTCCCACCTCAGCCTCCCAAGTAGCTGAGATTATAGGGGTGAGCCACTGTACCCAGGTTATTTTGGTCTTAAAGTCACTTTGCTTTCCACTTTTCTGCAGAAAAGGCAGCTGGGATTTTCATAAGGATTGCTTTGAATCTGTGTATCAATTTTATTACTGTACTAATATTACCAAATCTTTCAGTTCATGAACACAGCACATCTTTTCATTTTATTTAGGTCTTCATTACTTTTTTTCCAATGATATTTTGCAGTTTTTAATGTATAGGTCATATACTTCTTTTCCTCTTCCTAAGTATTTTATTCACCTTGATGCTCTTATAAATGGAATTGTTTTCTTAATTTTATTTTCAGGGTATTAATTGCTAGTGTGAAATAGGATGTTAATTGCTAGTGTGATTTTTGTATATTGACCTTGTATCCTACGTCCTTGCTGTATTCATTTATTAGTTCTAATTTTTAAAGTTAATTTCTTAGAACTTGCTAAGGAAAATATAGATTATGTCATCTGCAAATCAAAATAATTATACTTTTTTCTTTCTAATCTAGATGCCTTTGTTTTTATTCCCTAATTGGGCCGGCTACACCCACTAACACAGTGTTGAACAAAAGTGGCAAGAATGGATGTCTTATTTTCTTGATATTGGGGGAAAGCACTCAATATTTCATCATTAAATTTGATGTAGATAGTCTTACCCATTCGATGAAGTTTTCTTTACCCAGTTTGAGTGTTTCTAACATGAAAGACTGTTGGATTTAACAGATGCTTTTTCTGCATCTGTTAAGATTATCTTGTGGATTTTGTCCTTTATTTTATTGATACGATCTATTTAATTCTGTATGTTAAGCCAACCTTGCATTCTTGGGATAAATCTCACTTGGTATATAATCTTTTAACTATGTTGCTGGATTCAGTTTGCTACTATTTCTCAAGGATTTGTGTGTCTATATTCATAAGAGATATTGTTCTACAGTTTTGTTTTCTTTTGATATCTTGTTATCAAAAGAATACCAGTGTTGTTATTAGTGTGTCTTGGTATGTTTTACCTCATAGAATGAGTTGGGAAGTATTCTCTCTTATTTTTTGGAAGAGTTTGTGAAGGATTAGTGTTAACTTTTTTAATGTTTGGTGGAATTCAATATGAAGCCATGTGTGCCTGGGCTTTTCTTTATTGGAAGTTTTAAAATTATTAGTTGTTTTGGTCTGTTTTGTGCTGCTGTAACAGAATACCTAAGACTGGGTAAGACAAACTTATGTCTTACAGTTCTGGTGGCTGAGAAGTCCAAAATCCAGGTGCTGGCACCTGGTGTCTCGTGAAGGCCTTCTTGCTGTGTCCTCACGTGGCGGAAGTTGGAAGTGCAAGTGGGAACAAACACTGCGTCCTCACTTGGCAGAAGAGTGGAAAAATAGTGAACCCAGTCCATCAAGCCCTTTTTTACTACAGCATTAATCCATTCGTGAGGGTGGAACCCTCGTGACTTAAACACCTCCCCAAGGGCCCCCACCTCCCAGCACTGTAGCACTGGGGATGAAGTTTGCAACACATGAATTGGGTGCCACATTCAGACCATAGCACTAGTTTAGTTTCTTTGTTTGTTGGAGTTTACTCAGATTATCTGTTTCTTTTTGAGTGTTTCAGTAGTTTTAGTAGTTTTAAAATTTCTAGACATTTGACCATTTCATCTGCATTATCTAATATGTAGGCAGATAGTTGTTTATAGTATTCCTTCATAATTCCTTTTTTTTCTGTAAGGTCAGTAGCAATGTCTCTTTCATTACTAATTTTTGTAATTTGACTCTTCTCTCTTTAGTTTGCCTAAAGGTTTGTCAGTTTTGTTAATCTTTTCATAGAACCAATTTTGATATCATGCATTCAACTTTAGTCTGTTATTTGCTTTCTTCAGCTCTTTGGGTTAGAAGCTGTTTAGGTAGAAGCTCATATTGTTGATTTCAGGTCTTTGTTGTTTTGTTGTTGTTTCAATTAGGTGTTTACAGCTACAAATATTCCTCTAAGCAATACGTTTTGGTATGTCGTCTTCATTTTCATTCATCCTAAAGTATTTTATAATTTCTCTTGTCATGTCTTGACTGGTGATTTAGAAGTGTGTTGTCTAATTTCCACCTATGTGAGAATTTCTCACATTTCCTTCTCATATTGATTTCTACTTTTTTTGTGGTCAGAAAATGTACTTTTTGTGATTTCTATCTTTTAAGAATTTGTTGGCACTTACTTTATGACCTCACATAAGGTCTGTTCTGGAGAATGTTCTATGTGCACTTGAGCATAGTAATATGTCGAATGTCTTCTGTTGTTGGGTAGTGTTTTACATAGATGTCTGTAGGGAAATTTAAACTTTCCCTCTGAAACTTTGAGTCTAAGTCTGTTGAAATGAATTAATAATAGATTAATGGGTAGAAAAAGGCATATGCTTTTGTTAACATGCATAAACATGGGGTAACTGAAGGATTATGATGACTTGAAAACCCAAGGAGGTACAGATGCACCCTTTCTTATGGGTTAGAAGGGAGATGGGGAAATAGGCAGTTCTTTTAAGGGGTCGAAAATGATTATTAGGGGAATGAATGGACCTGGGAGACAGAAGTTAACTTGTAAAGGATCGTCTTTGGAATTTGAATGATCCAACAATATTTGGATCGTTGTTGAGAGCAGACATTATTTTGTGAAAAAGCTTGTAGAGGTGCGATTGTATTCCTTAGGTTTCTTTTTCTCAATAAAGAGATTTCAGGAAAGGGATGGAAGGCAATTAATTGTGTTTTCTTTGGAGGGTCCGGTCTTAAGGTAGATCACATAATGTCAGAGTAGAGCCTGTTAACTCAAAATATCTTGAACCTGTTAAAGTTACTGAGCCCTGTTAACCCAGGCCTCAGTCTATTTAGAAAGTTTATCTTGCCAAGGTTAAGGATGCACCTGTGACACAGCCACAGGGTCCTAACGACACGTGTCCGAGATGGGCAGCTTGCTTTTATACATTTTAGGAAGACATGAGACATCCATCGATATGTTTAAGATGTACATTGGTTCAGTCTGGTAAGGCAGGAGAACTGGAAGTGAGGGCTTCCAGGTTAGAAGTAGGTCAGAGACAAAAGATTGCATTCTTTTGAGTCCTTGATCAGCCTTCCACTGAATACACAATTTAGTCTGGCTCAGTGAATCTCCATTTTTACGTAAACAATAGGGCAGAGGAAGCAATTAGATACGCATTTGTCTCAGGTGAGCCTCCAAGGGATGACTTTGAGTTCTGTCTGTCCTTTGTCCACAAGGAATTTCCTTGTGGGTAAATTGTGAGGGAGGTATGTAGCTTCTTATCTTTGTAGCTGTCTTATTTAGGGATAGAATGGGATCAGATTTGCCTGACATTAGTTCCCAGCTTGACTTTTCCCTTTGGCTTAGTGATTTTGGGGTCGCAAGATTTATTTTCCTTTCACAAGTCTCTCCCAGCATATGCTGACCTTGAAGGACCCTTAATTTAAAATAATCTGCATACCATGGTGCCATATTTTGGGGTGAAATTCTCTGGGCTTCTTTGTCTGTTAGGTCTATTTGCTTATAGTTTTGTTCAAGTCTTGTATTTCCTGTTCATCTTCTACTGATTGTTCTATCGGTTTTTGAAAGTGGGATATTGAAGTCTCCAAATATTGTTGAATTGTACCTCTCTCACTTTAATCCTATCAGTTCTTGCTTCATTTTATCTTGGAATTTTCAGTTCTTTGGCAGGCAGTTTAGAATTCTGCTGTAGCCTTCCCTTCCTGCTTGCACAGAGCTGCAAAGTCAGCCATGGATTATAAATTAGGGCCTTTGAGAATTTCCCTGGGTAAGTGCAAAGCCCTTTATATGCATACATCCTTTTAGAATTCCAGGAATATGTTAGAACTTTTCAAAAGCCCCCGCAGATCTCCCGTTCTCCAGTTTTTCCTTTTAAGGTTTTTGGTGCACCACTTATTAGTCCCAACTACTAACACTGTCTCAGCCCACTGTAATGTTGAACAATGGCACTAACTGTTTCCACAAATGTCCTGGGGATAGTGCTGTTCCCACAGAGTGAGTTCTGAATTAGGGCAAAAAAAGGTAAGCCCTGAAAATGGAGCTTTTAAGTAAGCTGCCAGATAGGTCAAGTAGTGACAATTCTCTGAGAATGGGGCATTTGAGGGGCTACAAGATTGACACAGGAATTTTCTCTTGGCCCTTTGCTGGGTGTGCAGCAGGGGCACCCTGTCTACTTGGCCTGCTGTGCTCAGCCCCTTGTGGGAGGGAGCATATGAGCAAGCGAGTGTGGGATCTGGCTGGCCACTCCAAGCGCTGACACAGGAGCAAGCTCCGTGTGAGGCCTGTGGCCTTGAGGGGAATGCAGCAGCACCTAGACAAGGGTGCCCACGACCCTGAAGCCCCAGATGGGGTGTTAGTGTGCTAATTAGCTCTTTTAGTTTTACCGTCCACAGCCTGATGGACGGCAGCATGTTAGCAATTGGTCGGCCCCTGGCCCCATTGTGTGGGGTGGCTACCTTTTGCCAGTGAAGGCAAAAGGCCAGTATAACAGCCTTTCTAGGTACCTGCACTTGGTGGCTCCCCAGCTCTTGTCCAGCATCCAAGAAGAATGAGGATACGCTGACAATTGAAGACTGAGCAAGGTGGGGAGTTTTATTGAGTGATGAAATGGCTTTCTGTGGAGAGGGGATGCGGGGGTGGTCCCGCTACCCGAAGGCGGGAAAGTCCCCTCAATGTGGTGAGTCTGGGGCTACTATGGGCTCAGAATAGGGGAGGGGCAGGCCATAGCAGTATTGGAAAAGGCAACATTCGATTGGTTAAAAGGCATTATTCAGAAAGAATCAACTGGGAGAGGATGTGCAAACAGAAACAGAAGTTCTCACTCCAGGTTGCAGATTTCATCCGGACCAGTAATCTGGTCTTTCAGCCTTCAGGCTGTTTTTTGGCTTGAAGGTGGGGTTTCACGAGGGACCCACCCCTATCTGCCTAGGCATTTGGCTGCCTCCTGTCGCTATCAAACCCGTTGTGTTCTACTTGTTTTCACAGCTGCCCAAGTTGTAAGGCAATATTGATTTTCAAAACTACAGTAGAGCTGGAGAAAGGGAGATGGCAATACATAAAGTTAAAACTAAAATTCACTGGTCTTCCTGAGATTCAGGCATTTTTCTGAATAAATATTCCTCAGATTATGGCAAATTTTTAGTTAATTTCAAGAGTTCTGAAAAAGCCGATTTGACAGTTTTTACCAGTATTTGTATTGCTTTTATGGAGGAGATTTTTGCAGGTGCTTACCCCACCACTTCTGAGGTCTGTTTCTCTGGATTTTGACTGTGTTCTGTTTGGTCTTTTTTCTTCTCTGTTTTTCACCTTGGATGATTTCTATTCTCTTCCTTCAGATTCATTTGCTCTTAACTCCTTCATGTCAATTCAGCTGTTAAATCTGCTCAGTGATTTTTTATTTTCAACAGTTATATTTTTCAGTCTAATTTCCATTTAGTTCTTGTTTCTGTTTTCTCTGCTGCAACTCTTCATTTATCTGTTGAAATTTTCATGCACTGAAACCATGTGTTTTGCTTAAGGATAATTATAATAGTGCTTTAAAATCTTTGCTTGTTCTCACATTTTGTTCATCTCAGGATTGGATTCGATTCACTTTTAAGAAAAATATGTTTTATTTTCATGGTTTTTCATGTTGGGTAATTTTGGACTGTATCTGGATATTATGAATGTTACATCGTGTGGAGAGTATGGGTTCTCCAGTGAATATTTTTCTCCGTTGTTCTATCAGGTATTTTTCACCACAGAGTATTGTTTTCATCAGATAATTTTCTTGGTGGGCTTGAACTGCAAACTCTCTCTCTTGTGCAGCTCCAGTCTCTCCTCAGGTCATTTCTGGATGGCTGATCTGCTTTGATTCTGATCCACACGCATGGTTCAGGGGTCAGTCAGTGATGAGGGTAGACAGAGTTTGGGGATCCTTCCTCTTTCTCGTCCTTTGCAAGATTCTCCTAATTTTTAAACTGTGTATGTTTCTTAACTTCACGTTTCCCTTGCCAGAAAGATTGTTGCTTTTTCTGTGATGGCCTCCAGCTCTGCCGTGCTTGCCACACAGACAGCACTTAGACCTGGGCGAAAAGCCACAGAGGTGGTAATTTACTTGTACAGCTAACTCCGCATCTCCGCTTCTCCAAGTGAAGGAACTCTCCACCAGAGCCCATGTGTTTCCCTCCTCACTCCAAAACCTTCAGAGAGGGAGCTCTATTCTTGATCCTGGTTTTTTGTCTTTGACTAAGCTGCTTTGAGTCTTTTTCCTGCATGCTGGTTTAGTAAATGGATCCACTCCAGGTGTGGGCAGACAATTTGGGGATCTCCTCTTTGATTCTTTCACTTTTGGGATTCCCCAACCCCCTTCCGTATTCATGGTTTCCTGACCTCACTTTCCCGATCCCCCGCCCCCACGCCCGTGCTAGGGAGATTAGGGCCTTTCCATGCCTCCCTGTGTGTCTGATCCCCCACCCCCACCCCTGTGCCAGGGAGATTAGGGCCTTTCCATGCCTCCCTGTGTGTCTGATCCCCCACCCCCACCCCCACCCCCGTGCCAGGAAGGTTAGGGGCCTTTCCATGCCTCCCTATGTGTGCAGTTCAGAGTACGCTTACTCAGGGACAGGCCAGAAGGAAGAACAGTGTGACTGCCTGTCTCTCCTCCCCTAGATGAGGCTGAAGTCCCCACCAGCTCATGCTTGTGCTCACTCCTCAGTAACTCATTAGTAACTTCAGGTAGTTCCTTTCTGTATGATGTCCAGGTTTTGTCATTTTTTTACTATAAGGGTGGAGGTGGGGGAGTCATTTTATAGTCTTAACTTCCTGTACCTAATAGTAGCCCTGAATCTAATCTTTTTGAAGCAAAGTTGAAAATTGCCTTTTGCATCTATATCTACCAGAAATGAAAGTGGAGAATTAAAATGTCTGAATGGAAGTGATGATCTTTTATAATGAAAAGTTGTCTAAAAGAAGATATTGGGAAGAGAAAGGTTGTAGAAAATTAAGTACTATGTCAGTTCATTTCAGCATACAATTTACTAATTACCTACTTATGTGCCAGACACTATACTCGATGCTAGAAATACAGAAATGTCACAGACTCTGCTCATAAGAAGCTCACAGTAGTGGAATAATGGAGATGGGTAGGTTAAACAAATACATTTAACTCTCGCTAGGAATATCATGAGCTAGATATATTCTACCTGAGATTTCCAGCAAGAAAGGTGTGTAAATCAAAAAATGTCTGAGAACAAGTCTCAATCAGTTTAGAGGCTTATTTTACCATGGTTGAGGACACACTGGGAGAAAGAGACACAAGCTACAGTAGGGTCTTCAGCTTGTGCTTTTTCCACAGAGGATTTCGAGAACTTCAGTGTTTAAAGATTAGAGAGGGGGCAAGAGGGAAAAGAGGAACACTTAATTATGTATTTGTCTCATGCTCAGTAAATCTGCATTTTACAGAAAGTAAAGTAAACATAGAATAGGGGAAGAAGTCAAATATGCATTTGTCTTGGGATGGGCTGAGGAATAATTTCTAGTCTTATCTTTGTCCAGAGCCTGTGAACATCAGCTATTAATTTACATTGTCAGGGTAAGGGAGGCCAGCTGGGGAGACATGGCCTTCTGTCTTGCAGCAATCTGTTTAGGAACCAAAGGGAGCCAGGTTTTTCGTTTGTTTGTTTTTGTTTTTGTTTTTTACATAACTCAGTTCCGAAGCTTAACTTTTCCTTTTGGCATAGTGAGTTTGGGGTCCTGAGACTTTATTTTTCTTTCACTGGTGTTTGTCTAGTTAGCCAATAAACATTAAGTTGTTATGCCATGCAGGTGATGATCACCATGTATCATACTAGTTGATTTGAATCAAATAACGTTTGCAACAGAAGCAAAATGTAATTATTCATACATTTGGAGCAATTCAAGTTTACATACACTAACAACATTGCAGATTTTGAGTATTTGTGAAAGATTACTGATAAAGTTAAAGGCATACACTTGCTTGCATTATGTCCAGGATTCATATATCAAAAATAGAAACTACAGCTCTTCATTATTGCCAACCACAGATTCCCATCATCTGTGCGCTATGGGCGTTCCCAGTCACTTCACCCTGTTGATGCTCCTGCTCCATTCTGTGTTGCCCTTGACCCCTTGGCTTCAAACTTTGTCATATTATCTTTCTGATTTCTTTAGTCAGAGAACAGGCTTGCATCACAAGATGGCAGAATCTTACATTTTTATGTAACTTAGAATAGAAAGGGCCCTAAAGATCATTTAGTTTAATTCTATTACTTTAAACATTTGGGAACAATGGCCTTTTCAGCCCTAGAGCACTGTGGGTGGTGAAAGTCCATATTACAAATAAGAAGACAGTATGGTTATGCCTTAATATTAATTAATTGGTTCTGATGTATAGTTCATCAACTCATTGCCTGCCCTACACCTTCCCTTGGTCCCAAGTTAGTGGTTAGGCCAACAATACATAGATCTCTATCCTCAGATCTATTCCTTCTACATCTATCTTTGAATAGCTTATATTGCTCTTATCTGTGACAAGAATCTGATGGAAACTCAAAAGCTAATAAAGTAGTCTTATCTCAACTTCCTGTTATTTGGGAATATATTTACCTCACTGTAAATGCCAAGTTTTATTTTTTTGTTTCTATATAAAGATTATTTTTCTGAAAAGGTTTTGAGAGAAAATTGCTGAAGATACTTCTCTTTCTATTTTAGATGAACAAGTTGTTATGGGCAATAAGCTTCTTGTATATATTAGGTAAGATCATTTTACTTATTCATCTACATGTATGTTCTTTCTATATTTCTCCTATATTTTTAGAGATACTATGATCTCTTATCTATATAGTACTTTTCATTTTTTACAATTCTTTTATGTAGAGCAGTGGTTCTCAACCATGGATGATTCTGTCTCCTACTCCCTGGAGATGTTTGGCAACATCTAGAGACATTTTTGGTTGTTATAACTGGGGCTAGAGAAGGGGTGCTATTGGTATCTAGTGGGCAGAGGCCAAGGATAAGCAGCATACAGTGCACACAGTAGTCCCCACAACAAAGAATTATCTGGCCCGAAGTATCAGTAGGGCTGAGGCTGAGAAACTTTGGTGTTGAAACCCGGGTTTTTTACGTTTACTAGTGACAACTATGTGGGATGTGTGTTGTGTCTATATATGAGGACAAGAGACTTGTTCAGATCATGAAAAAGTAACAGAGGTAAAACTAGAATGTTTATCCCCTGACTTCTGGAGCAGGGTTCATTCCAGTAGACTGTGCCAGCTCAGAAATGAGCCCTGATAGAACTTTTAGGTAGACGGCTATTTGGCAGGAAGGTGGCAGAACCTAGCAGAACATTGTTTTAGCTCATATCTAACGTCAGAGTTAACTTTGAAACCTGTTTCACACTTGTTACATTGATTTTTTAGTGTGAAAGAAATATGCATTTACTTAGTGCTTTATCATCTGTACTTTAAACTCTTCAAAATATGCTGGTGTCCAGTTGTCTCCAATCTAACACTGAAAATTGTAGTTCAAAAAGGTTTAAAATTTGCCTCCTCCCCACCTCCAAAAATAGAAAGAAGGTAGACATGTTCAGATGACATTTGTAGTAATTCAACTCACAAGGCAAGTCTTTGGCCATGAAGGTTTGATTTGGAGGTAAAACTGTAGGGTGAATTTCTCTTCAGATTCTAACTCTCCCTGGTTTGTCCTGTTGCAGACATTTTCCAGACATTTAGCCTAGCTCTTTCCCCATCTTTAATACCATCGTTAGAGCCCCTGGTTTAACAGTATCTGAAAATGCCAGGCTTCTAACAGGTTTATCGTAGTATAATGGTGCCATTAGGCACCATCTTTCTAGACACTGGGTATGAGGCCTTTAGAAGTCTGTCTTCATTCCTTCTTGTCCCTTTAATAGAGCATTGGTTTTTCTTAGGAAACATACGAAGAAATGAAAGCTCCTACTCAGTCACAGGATGCATTACCTCACCCCCTATCTGTTGCCCACGTTTTCTAAACTGGGTGTCGTCTTGACCTGCTTTGGAACTTGACCTAACTGACAAAAGCTGAGCCTACTTAACAAATGAAACTAGTATCTCAAGTTTGAGAAACAATGTGTTACTCGCTTGAAAGTTATCTGCTTTACAAGTCGCCAGATCCATTCTCATTCTTTTCTTCCAGCTGTTGTCTAGCAGGTCGTGCCTATCCTCTTGGTGACATCCCTGAAGATCTTGTTCCCTTGGTTAAAAACCAGGTTGGTACTATTTTCATAGCCTTTTGACTGTTCTCCATCTCTTGTTAAGATGCACTGAAGACAAATTGCAGTTGAGGCTTCCACGTGGGTCAGGAGCTATCGCCTGTTACAGGAGAGAACTTACACACTATTACTAAAGTCAATAATTAGAGCTGAGAGAGAATTTAAGAGAGAACTTAAAATATAGTAGCAATTTAAACTGAATTCAGCCTGCCTTTATTTTATCCAAAGGGGAATCACTGCTTCAGCAGGATACTTTGTAAGGTGAGAAAATAATCAACATTTTTTTTCCAACTTGCAGGTTTTTGAATTTCTAATTCGCCTGCATTCAGCAGAGGCTTCTCCTGAGGAAGAAATCTATCCTTACATTCGGACTTTGCTACATTTTGACACAAGAGAATTTCTCAATGTATTGGCACTGGTAAGAGATAGTCTTATTTTGAGGTGTTTTCAAAGAAGACAGAGCAATAAATTTTTGGTGGGGCGCAGTGGCTCAATGCCTATAATCCCAACACTTTGGCAGGCCGAGGCGGGCAGATCACCTGAGGTCAGGAGTTCCAGACCAGCCTGGCCAACATGGCGAAACCCCATCTCTACTAATAATACAAAACTTAGCCGGGCATGGTGGCGGGCGCCTGTAATCCCAGCTACTTAGGAGGCTGAGGCACGAGAATTGCTTGAACCTGGGAGCCGGAGGTTGCAGTGAGCTGAGATTGTGCCATTGCACTCCAGCCTGGGCTACAAAGACAGACTCTGTCTCAAAAAAAGAAAAAAGACAAAGCAATATTTTTTTAATAGAAAAATCATAATTATTCTGCAGGTATAGATTTTATGCACTAGCAGTAAGTCAGGGTTTCAAATGTTTAATTTTGTTGTGCCACCCATTTTTTTTTTAGTTCCTTGCCTTCCTCCCTTCTTTTACTCTTCCTCCCTCCCTCCTTCTATCCCTCCCTCCTTCCCTCCCTCTCTCCTTCTCTGTTTTTTCTCCCTCTCTCTCTCACACACACTCATCAAAAAGTTAAAGAGAACTGAGTTAGATGTAGTGCATCTTTGATTTCATAAATTATATTGCCTGGCATACTAAATATGGAAGGGAGGTGTTGAAGGAGATGTAGTAGTGATGATAGTAAAAATAGCTGGAGTTGAAATGGAACATGGAAGCTTTTTGCTGAAAAAACACCCTTATACATGTTCAGTTAGGGATGAACATGTACATTTTGGGTGAGCCAGGTTGTCTGTGAAAATGCCTCTGGGGAACAATTAGATAAAACATAATGTATCTTCCAAATTAAATAGCATTGTAGTTGTTTTTTGAAAAGCTTTTGATGTTATGGAAAATGCTTATAGCATTTAGCAAAAGTAGCAGGCACACAAATATGCAAAACACACATATACACAATATTTGGAGAAAAAAAGGATGGAAGTACACCTAAATATTAATAGTGATTCACTCTGTGAGATGAAGCAAATTTCCCTAATAAGCATGTACTACTTTTATAAATTGAATTATATAAATATAATAAACTATTATTTTAAAACTGTAAGTACTCATGAGAAGGTTATTATCATTTGAATTAGTTTAATTTGAAAATCTGACATCAGAAGTAATAACTTTAATTGCATAGAACGAAGGGAAGGAGAAACTTAGAAGTCAGATCTAGTTGGTTTAGGAAATTTTAAATGTCCAGAGGGGAACATAAAGGTAGTTGGTGACTGGCACATAGGAAAAAAAGAAACAGGAAGTGATGGGGGAGGAGGTTTAGAAAGAGTGTTAGAGAAAACCAAGAACTTAATGAAATTTTTATTTCTTTAAGGGCTGTGGTAGCACCGAAACACATGTGGAATTATGCTGATGTCTGAATTATGACACTGGGATTTATAGTAAGGCTGCAAAACAGTCTCTGATTTGGTTGACAAAAATTTGAGTGCATGGCGTATCCCACGTACTATCCTCATTAGGGCATGCAGCCTTGGTCAACAAGATATAAACTCTGCTTTTGTGGAGGAAGAGGATCCAGACTTGTAGATAAATAATTATAGCACAGTGTGTAACACATGCCTTAGGGGAAGTACAGGATGCTATAGGAACACTTAACGAGGAGCACCTAATGGAGTGTTAGGGAATGTTTCTTAGATAAAATGGTGTCTACACTGAGTCTGAATAGAAGTTAGTCAGGGGAAGGGTAGGAAAAAATATTGTAGGCAGAGGGCTGAATATGTAAAAAGGCCTGGAAATGAGACAGAGCAACGAGTATTCAAGTAATTGAAAAAAATTCAATATAGCTGCATCTTTTAAGTATAAGGAGAAGTGCAGAGGGAAACAAATCCAGAGAGGTAGGCAGATAATGAGTCTTGTAACCTGCAGTAAAAAATCTGGACTTCCTTCCCTTCCTTCCTCCCCTCCCTCCCTC